>NC_091294.1:77132124-77434624 GCF_038502225.1 Cherax quadricarinatus
AAGGGATGGCTTTCTTAGATCAGAGTGTAAGGGATGCTATCACATAATGGTAACATAAGTAACTATCACATAATGGTAACATAAGTAACTATCACATAATGGTAACATAAGTAACTATCACATAATGTTAACATAAGTAACTATCACATAATGGTAACATAAGTAACTATCACATAATGCTAACATAAGTAACTATCACATAATGGTAACATAAGTAACTATCACATAATGGTAACATAAGTAACTATCACATAATGCTAACATAAGTTACTATCACATAATGTTAACATAAGTAACTATCACATAATGGTAACATAAGTAACTATCACATAATGGTAGCATAAGTAACTATCACATAATGGTAACTATCACATAAGTTACTATCACATAATGTTAACATAAGTAACTATCACATAATGGTAACATAAGTAACTATCACATAATGCTAACATAAGTAACTATCACATAATGCTAACATAAGTAACTATCACATAATGCTAACATAAGTAACTATCACATAATGGTAACATAAGTAACTATCACATAATGGTAACATAAGTAACTATCACATAATGCTAACATAAGTAACTATCACATAATGCTAAAATAAGTAACTATCACATAATGTTAACATAAGTAACTATCACATAATGTTAACATAAGTAACTATCACATAATGCTAACATAAGTAACTATCACATAATGCTAACATAAGTAACTATCACATAATGGTAACATAAGTAACTATCACATAATGGTAGCATAAGTAACTATCACATAATGCTAACATAAGTAACTATCACATAATGCTAACATAAGTAACTATCACATAATTCTAACATAAGTAACTATCACATAATGTTAACATAAGTAACTATCACATAGTGTTAACATAAGTAACTATCACATAATGGTAACATAAGTTACTATCACATAATGCTAACATAAGTAACTATCACATAATGTTAACATAAGTTACTATCACATAATGCTAACATAAGTAACTATCACATAATGCTAACATAAGTAACTATCACATAATGCTAACATAAGTAACTATCACATAATGCTAACATAAGTAACTATCACATAATGCTAACATAAGTAACTATCACATAATGCTAACATAAGTAACTATCACATAATGCTAACATAAGTAACTATCACATAATGCTAACATAAGTAACTATCACATAATGCTAACATAAGTAACTATCACATAATGTTAACATAAGTAACTATCACATAATGCTAACATAAGTAACTATCACATAATGTTAACATAAGTAACTATCACATAATGTTAACATAAGTAACTATCACATAATGCTAACATAAGTAACTATCACATAATGGTAACATAAGTTACTATCACATAATGTTAACATAAGTAACTATCACATAATGTTAACATAAGTAACTATCACATAATGGTAACATAAGTAACTATCACATAATGGTAACATAAGTTACTATCACATAATGGTAACATAAGTTACTATCACATAATGTTAACATAAGTACCTATCACATAATGCTAACATAAGTAACTATCACATAATGCTAACATAAGTAACTATCACATAATGCTAACATAAGTAACTATCACATAATGCTAACATAAGTAACTATCACATAATGCTAACATAAGTAACTATCACATAATGCTAACATAAGTAACTATCACATAATGTTAACATAAGTTACTATCACATAATGCTAACATAAGTAACTATCACATAATGTTAACATAAGTTACTATCACATAATGTTAACATAAGTAACTATCACATAATGGTAACATAAGTAACTATCACATAATGGTAACATAAGTTACTATCACATAATGGTAACATAAGTAACTATCACATAATGGTAACATAAGTAACTATCACATAATGCTAACATAAGTAACTATCACATAATGGTAACATAAGTAACTATCACATAATGGTAACATAAGTTACTATCACATAATGTTAACATAAGTAACTATCACATAATGCTAACATAAGTAACTATCACATAATGTTAACATAAGTAACTATCACATAATGTTAACATAAGTAACTATCACATAATGCTAACATAAGTAACTATCACATAATGGTAACATAAGTAACTATCACATAATGCTAACATAAGTAACTATCACATAATGTTAACATAAGTAACTATCACATAATGCTAACATAAGTAACTATCACATAATGTTAACATAAGTAACTATCACATAATGCTAACATAAGTAACTATCACATAATGTTAACATAAGTAACTATCACATAATGCTAACATAAGTAACTATCACATAATGGTAACATAAGTAACTATCACATAATGCTAACATAAGTAACTATCACATAATGTTAACATAAGTAACTATCACATAATGCTAACATAAGTTACTATCACATAATGTTAACATAAGTAACTATCACATAATGCTAACATAAGTTACTATCACATAATGTTAACATAAGTAACTATCACATAATGCTAACATAAGTTACTATCACATAATGCTAACATAAGTTACTATCACATAATGTTAACATAAGTAACTATCACATAATGCTAACATAAGTAACTATCACATAATGCTAACATAAGTTACTATCACATAATGTTAACATAAGTAACTATCACATAATGCTAACATAAGTAACTATCACATAATGCTAACATAAGTTACTATCACATAATGCTAACATAAGTAACTATCACATAATGCTAACATAAGTTACTATCACATAATGTTAACATAAGTAACTATCACATAATGCTAACATAAGTTACTATCACATAATGCTAACATAAGTTACTATCACATAATGTTAACATAAGTAACTATCACATAATGCTAACATAAGTTACTATCACATAATGCTAACATAAGTAACTATCACATAATGCTAACATAAGTTACTATCACATAATGCTAACATAAGTAACTATCACATAATGCTAACATAAGTAACTATCACATAATGGTAACATAAGTAACTATCACATAATGCTAACATAAGTTACTATCACATAATGTTAACATAAGTAACTATCACATAATGGTAACATAAGTAACTATCACATAATGTTAACATAAGTAACTATCACATAATGTTAACATAAGTAACTATCACATAATGCTAACATAAGTATCCAGCAGGTGGTTGTGCAGTCAGCCAGGAGGCGCCATCTTGCAAGTTGCTTCAACAAAACAACAACAACAACAACATGCTGGATCACTGGCCCAGGACCACCTCCAAGTACCTTAAAGTTAGTGACCTTACTCTTCTTAGTGACCTTACTGTACTTCAAGTTAGTGACCTTACTCTCCTTAGTGATCTTACTGTACTTCAAGTTAGTGACCTTACTGTACTTCAAGTTAGTGACCTTACTGTACTTCAAGTTAGTGACCTTACTGTACTTCAAGTTAGTGACCTTACTGTACTTCAAGTTAGTGACCTTACTGTACTTCAAGTTAGTGACCTTACTGTACTTCAAGTTAGTGACCTTACTCTCCTTAGTGATCTTACTGTACTTCAAGTTAGTGACCTTACTGTACTTCAAGTTAGTGACCTTACTGTACTTCAAGTTAGTGACCTTACTGTACTTCAAGTTAGTGACCTTACTCTCCTTAGTGACCTTACTGTACTTCAAGTTAGTGACCTTACTGTACTTCAAGTTAGTGACCTTACTGTACTTCAAGTTAGTGACCTTACTCTCCTTAGTGACCTTACTGTACTTCAAGTTAGTAACCTTACTGTACTTCAAGTTAGTGACCTTACTCTCCTTAGTGACCTTACTGTACTTCAAGTTAGTGACCTTACTGTACTTCAAGTTAGTGACCTTACTCTCCTTAGTGACCTTACTGTACTTCAAGTTAGTGACTATACTGTACTTCAAGTTAGTGACCTTACTCTCCTTAGTGACCTTACTGTACTTCAAGTTAGTAACCTTACTGTACTTCAAGTTAGTGACCTTACTCTCCTTAGTGACCTTACTGTACTTCAAGTTAGTGACCTTACTGTACTTCAAGTTAGTGACTATACTGTACTTCAAGTTAGTGACCTTACTGTACTTCAAGTTAGTGACCTTACTCTCCTTAGTGACCTTACTGTACTTCAAGTTAGTGACCTTACTGTACTTCAAGTTAGTGACCTTACTGTACTTCAAGTTAGTGACCTTACTCTCCTTAGTGACCTTACTGTACTTCAAGTTAGTGACCTTACTCTCCTTAGTGACCTTACTGTACTTCAAGTTAGTGACCTTACTCTTCTTAGTGACCTTACTGTACTTCAAGTTAGTGACCTTACTGTACTTCAAGTTAGTGACCTTACTCTCCTTAGTGACCTTACTGTACTTCAAGTTAGTGACCTTACTGTACTTCAAGTTAGTGGCCTTACTGCAAGTTAGTGACCTTACTGTACTTCAAGTTAGTGGCCTTACTGCAAGTTAGTGACCTTACTGTACTTCAAGTTAGTGGCCTTACTGCAAGTTAGTGACCTTACTGTACTTCAAGTTAGTGGCCTTACTGCAAGTTAGTGACCTTACTGTACTTCAAGTTAGTGGCCTTACTGTACTTCAAGTTAGTGACCTTACTGTACTTCAAGTTAGTGACCTTACTGCAAGTTAGTGACCTTACTGTACTTCAAGTTAGTGGCCTTACTCCAAGTTAGTGACCTTACTGTACTTCAAGTTAGTGGCCTTACTGCAAGTTAGTGACCTTACTGTACTTCAAGTTAGTGACCTTACTGTACTTCAAGTTAGTGACCTTACTGTACTTCAAGTTAGTGGCCTTACTGTACTTCAAGTTAGTGGCCTTACTGCAAGTTAGTGGCCTTACTGTACTTCAAGTTAGTGGCCTTACTGCAAGTTAGTGACCTTACTGTACTTCAAGTTAGTGGTTTTACTGCAAGTTAGTGTCCTTACTGTACTTCAAGTTAGTGGCCTTACTGAAAGTTAGTGACCTTACTGTACTTCAAGTTAGTGACCTTACTGTACTTCAAGTTAGTGGCCTTACTGCAAGTTAGTGACCTTAGTGTACTTCAAGTTAGTGGCCTTAGTGTACTTCAAGTTAGTGACCTTACTGTACTTCAAGTTAGTGACCTTACTGTACTTCAAGTTAGTGACCTTACTGTACTTCAAGTTAGTGACCTTACTGTACTTCAAGTTAGTGGCCTTACTGCAAGTTAGTGACCTTACTGTACTTCAAGTTAGTGACCTTACTGTACTTCAAGTTAGTGACCTTACTGTACTTCAAGTTAGTGACCTTACTCTCCTTAGTGACCTTACTGTACTTCAAGTTAGTGACCTTACTGTACTTCAAGTTAGTGACCTTACTCTCCTTAGTGACCTTACTGTACTTCAAGTTAGTGACCTTACTGTACTTCAAGTTAGTGACCTTACTGTACTTCAAGTTAGTGGTCTTAGTGACCTTACTGTACTTCAAGTTAGTGACCTTACTGTGACTTACTGTACTTCAAGTTAGTGACCTTACTGTACCTTACTGTACTTCAAGTTAGTGACCTTACTGTACTTCAAGTTAGTGGTCTTACTGTACTTCAAGTTAGTGACCTTACTGTACTTCAAGTTAGTGACCTTACTCTCCTTAGTGACCTTACTGTACTTCAAGTTAGTGACCTTACTGTACTTCAAGTTAGTGACCTTACTGTACTTCAAGTTAGTGACCTTACTGTACTTCAAGTTAGTGACCTTACTGTACTTCAAGTTAGTAACCTTACTGTACTTCAAGTTAGTGACCTTACTGTACTTCAAGTTAGTGACCTTACTCTCCTTAGTGACCTTACTGTACTTCAAGTTAGTGACCTTACTGTACTTCAAGTTAGTGGCCTTACTGCAAGTTAGTGACCTTACTGTACTTCAAGATAGTGACCTTACTGTACTTCAAGTTAGTGACCTTACTGTACTTCAAGTTAGTAACCTTACTGTACTTCAAGTTAGTGACCTTACTGTACTTCAAGTTAGTGACCTTATTCTCCTTAGTGACCTTACTGTACTTCAAGTTAGTGACCTTACTCTTCTTAGTGGCCTTACTGTACTTCAAGTTAGTGACCTTACTCTCCTTAGTGGCCTTACTGTACTTCAAGTTAGTGACCTTACCTGACAGTGACCTTACTGTACTTCAAGTTAGTGACCTTACTGTACTTCAAGTTAGTGACCTTACCGTACTTCAAGTTAGTGACCTTACCGTACTTCAAGTTAGTGACCTTGCTCTCCTTTGTGACGTTACTGTCCTTCAAGTTAGTGACCTTACCTGACAGTGACCTTACTGTCGTTAAAGTTAGTGACCTTACTGTACTTCAAGTTAGTGACCTTATTCTCCTTAGTGACCTTACTGTACTTCAAGTTAGTGACCTTACTCTTCTTAGTGACCTTACTGTACTTCAAGTTAGTGACCTTACTCTCCTTAGTGACCTTACTGTACTTCAAGTTAGTGACCTTACTCTCCTTAGTGACCTTACTGTACTTCAAGTTAGTGACCTTACTCTCCTTAGTGACCTTACTGTACTTCAAGTTAGTTACCTTACCTGACTGACCTTACTGTCCTTAATGTTAGTGACCTTACTGTCCTTATAGTGACCTTACTGTCCTTAAAGTTAGTGACCTTACTGTACTTCAAGTTAGTGAACTTACTCTCCTTAGTGACCTTACCTGACAGTGACCTTACTGTCCTTAATGTTAGTGACATTACTGTCCTTAAAGTTAGTGACCTTACTGTCCTTAAAGTTAGTGACCTTACTGTCCTTAATGTTAGTGACCTTACTGTCCTTAATGTTAGTGACTACTGTCCTTAATGTTAGTGACCTTACTGTCCTTAAATTTAGTGACCTTACTGTCCTTAATGTTATTGACATTACTGTCCTTAAAGTTAGTGACCTTACTGTCCTTAATTTTAGTGACCTTACTGTCCTTAAATGTTATTTACTGTCCATAATGAGTGACCTTATGTCCTTACCTTACTGTCCTTAAAGTTAGTGACTTTACTGTCCTTAAAGTGACCTTACTGTCCTTAAATTTAGTGACCTTACTGTCCTTAATGTTAGTGACCTTACTGTCCTTAATGTTAGTGACTACTGTCCTTAATGTTAGTGACCTTACTGTCCTTAATGTTAGTGACCTTACTGCCTTTAATGTTAGTGACCTTTCTGTCCATAATGTTAGTGACCTTACTGTCCTTAATGTTAGTGACCTTACTGTCCTTAATGTTAGTGACCTTACTGTCCATAATGTTAGTGACCTTACTGTCCATAATGTTAGTGACCTTACTGTCCTTAATGTTAGTGACCTTACTGTCCATAATGTTAGTGACCTTACTGTCCTTAATGTTAGTGACTTTACTGTCCATAATGTTAGTGACCTTACTGTCCATAATGTTAGTGACCTTACTGTCCATAATGTTAGTGACCTTACTGTCCATAATGTTAGTGACCTTACTGTCCTTAATGTTAGTGACCTTACTGTCCATAATGTTAGTGACCTTACTGTCCATAATGTTAGTGACCTTACTGTCCATAATGTTAGTGACCTTACTGTCCTTATAGTGACCTTACTGGTATAAATACCAACAAGTTGAAGATTAAGCCACATGTACAGCAGTTGGGCATCATTATTGATAAAACGTTCCGCCTTCACAGTAAACGTCTTCAGTCATATACAGAGGCGGCAGTAGTAATGAAATAATGATGTAATCAGTCCATCAACCTGGAGGGACACAGTAGCAGATGATTGCTTCCAAAAGGAAGAGATCATGAGATATTTCAAGAACTCAACCGAAGACTCGGATTTGGAAATGTGTGGCGCAGTTGTGGCGAAGAAGCTGGAAGACTGCTCACTGGATTTGCTGGAAGCTGGAAGACCGCTCACTGGACTTGCTGGAAGCTGGAAGACCGCTCACTGGACTTGCTGGAAGCTGGAAGACCACTAACTGGACTTGCTGGAAGACTGCTCACTGGACTTGCTGGAAGCTGGAAGACCGCTCATTGGACTTGCTGGAAGCTGGAAGACCGCTCACTGGGCTTGCTGGAAGCTGGAAGACCGCTCACTGGACTTGCTGGAAGCTGGAAGACCGCTCACTGGACTTGCTGGAAGCTGGAAGACCACTAACTGGACTTGCTGGAAGACTGCTCACTGGACTTGCTGGAAGCTGGAAGACCACTCACTAGGCTTGCTGGAAGCTGGAAGACCGCTCACTGGACTTGCTGGAAGCTGGAAGACCACTCACTAGGCTTGCTGAAAACTGGAAGACCACTCACTGGACTTGCTGGAAGCTGGAAGACCGCTCACTGGACTTGCTGGAAGCTGGAAGACCACTCACTGGACTTGCTGGAAGCTGAAAGACCACTCACTGGACTTGCTGGAAGCTGAAAGACCGCTCACTGGACTTGCTGAATTCTTGGAACAGCGATACAAGTGATATCTGTCTGGCCAGTGAGATGGATATTAAGAAATACCCATCACAACCACAGAAATACGGTATGGCGTATTTAATACGCTATCCGCTAGACATGCCTCTCAACGCAATCCACAATAACAAAAACATTCTGAAAGCTGAGCGGCTTCTAGCCAAGAAGGACGGCAACGTACCTGCGAGGCAGGCCTTGATCCAACATAAAAGACCTCTTCCAGCTCATTTGGATCTCAGTTGTTGGAGAAAATACCAGGTTAGGACGTACAACCCAGAACCTTTGAGGTGTTTCAAGTGCCACAGGTGCAACCACCTCAGTGCCCTATGTCAGTTTAAAGAAGTATGTGGCATCTGCAGAGGGTCTCACCCTACCAAGGATTGTTTGGATAAACTAAAAAGAGGAAAAGCTACGTAACCTTGGTGCCCGAACTGTGGCAAGAAGCATCATGCTTGGAACCTGCACTGCCTGGAGAGACTCCACCGTGTCAAGGCAGCATACAAAAAAACCCGGGTGTCCAGCCTCCAGCATAAAATAGAGCCCTCACCACTGAGCAGCACTCTCGTGCAGAGGAGGCTACAGTAACCCGGAATCCTGGGCCGCTTCACCAGCCACAGTGATGAAGGAAGCTGAGGAAGCATAAGTGAAGGGGTGGCTTCCTTGCTCAGCCAGCTTCCGATACTTCTACTCAAGCTTCAACCCAACAATGGCAGCCAACGGGCCCCATGATGCAGGAACACACTACAATTCATCAACCCCAGCACCAATACAGTCACCAGTGAGGAACACTGAAGTCCAAGAGAGCAGACCAGGACATCCCATATTACTCCTGAGCCATCAAATGATGTCAACAATCACCTGCTTCACTGATGTCGTATGCGACCTTCGTGACTATATTCATGATGAACAAAACAGTCCATGAGTTTATTTGGACATTTATCCGACCACCCAACACAGGACCCAGAGACACTGATGGCAGGGAACACACTGGGACTACACCAAGACCCTGATCACAGCTATATAACACTGAATTAAGATCGACATCTTCTTAAGAGATCCTCAGACAGGTCATCTTAGATTAAGACCCGTTTCAGGACGCACTTCCTGACGAATCAATCAATCATGTATTGTTTGTAACGGCTTGACAAAGCTCCAGGAGAGCGAAACGTTGCCACAATAAAATGTCACATTAGTTGCACTTGTGTCATTTTACTTGAACATATTGTCGGTAATTCTGCCAACATTATTACAAGACTGAAGAACCACAATGTAAATAAGACAGTCCTCGATGAAGCACTGACTTTCTTGTGTTATCCTGGCTGGCTAACACTCCGGGTTAAAAATCGGGACTTGGACAACCTATATCGGTCCAAGTTGGACCGTAACGTCGTCACAAGCTTCTATATGCGGGATATTTGTACAAGTTACGTATTATTGACAACACTCTCATCCCTGGCGTGGTTAAGTAAACATCTGGTGTTCAGTAAACACGTTGGCAAGAAAACAGGAGTGCGTGTGTAGGTATTAATGTGAGTTATGAAAGTGATGGTCTGGTAGGTCAGTGGGAAGCCAAACCTAACATCAGAACAGTGAAGAATATTGCAGTCCAAGGGAACACAGCAAGTCTTTCCATAGTACCACAGAGCCATAATAACACCACCAAAGGAGGAACACTGCAGCAGGCTTACTGGCCCATGAATAATAATAATAATATTTTTTATTTCAGCATAATTTATTTATTAATTTGAACATGATACAGAGAAGTAAAAAAGAATACAGTTAAATGCAGCATGCCAAAGTCCCTTGTATACAGAGCATTATGGTCAGCTTAAAATTAACTTAAGATTAACTAAACAATGATATATTCAGTGGTATAAAAATTATTGTAAACACATAACAGTTTAGTACAAATGAATATTACAAAGACAGGTCATATGGTCATTTACTGTGTTGCTGTGTAATCAGTAGAATGTAATCACTAGAATGTAATCAGTAGAATGTAATCAGTAGAATGTAATCAGTAGAATGTAATCACTAAAATGGAGTATTCTGTTAGGTAATGAAGTTAAATAATAACAAAGTTTGATTGGGTCACAGGTTGACATTTATGAGATACAATAATGAGATACATATATGAGATACATATATGAGATACATATATGAGATACATATATGAGATACAATTGTTCAGTATTTATTTAGTTGTGGGTGAGTAAGTGATTTTTGAGAAGAGACTTGAATTTATAAACAGTGTTTCTTTTATATTTACAGGTAATGAATTCCAGATTTTAGGCCTTTTATGTGCATTGAGTTTTTGTATAGTGTGAGATGGACACGAGGAACATCAAAGAGTGATCTGTGCCTTGTGTTATGGTCATGTGTTCTGTTGAGGTTGGCAAGGAGATGTTTGAGGGGAGGGTTAATATCAGAGTTAAGTGTTCTATGTATGTAATAGGTGCAGTAATAAGTATGAATGTTTTGTATGGTGAATAGGTTTAGTGTATTGAATATTGGTGGAGTGTGCTGCCTGTAGTGAGAATTTGTTATCATTCTAACTGCAGCCTTTTGTTGGGTAATTAGTGGTCTGAGATGGTTAATTGTTGTTGAGCCCCATGCACAAATTCCATATGTGAGATAGGGGTAAATAAGAGAGTGATATAGGGCCAGGAGGGCTGACTGTGGAACATAGTACCGTATCTTCGATAGTATGCCTACGGTCTTGGAAATTTTTTTGGAAATATGTTGTATATGTGTTTGAAATTTGAGTCTATTATCAAGGTGGATTCCTAGGAATTTTCCCTCTGTGAGTTTTGTGATAGATGATCCATTTATCATTATGTTAAGAGACACATCTGTTGCTCTGTTACCAAACTGAATGTAGTAGGTTTTGTCAATGTTTAGTGTAAGTTTGTTGGTCCTCATCCAGGTTGATATTTTATGTAATTCGGTATTTACAGTATTGGCTAGCATGACTGGGCTCGGGTGAGAGTAGACGTATGTAGTGTCATCTGCAAGTAGTGTGGGTTTGAGTAGTTGCGATGCATTTGGTAGGTCATTTATGTATATGAGAAAGAGAAGAGGGCCTAGGACACTTCCCTGTGGGACACCAACTGTAATTGGTTGTGCGGAAGAGTTTGCATACCATTTGTGTACACATATTGGCTTCTGTTGCTGAGGTATAACTTGAGGTAGTTGAGGGAGTGCCCTCTTATACCATAGTGCGAGAA
The DNA here is from genome assembly GCF_038502225.1 of Cherax quadricarinatus. Taxonomy (NCBI): domain Eukaryota; kingdom Metazoa; phylum Arthropoda; class Malacostraca; order Decapoda; family Parastacidae; genus Cherax; species Cherax quadricarinatus. Next base: position 77,143,781 of record NC_091294.1, read on the forward strand.
TTTTATATGGAGCAAGTCGTGGTCAGCTGTATCAAAAGCTTTACGTAAGTCAATGAAGATCCCCAGTGGGACTTCTTTTTTCTCTATTGCTGTATAAATATGTTCTAGCATGTGGATAATAGCATCATTAGTATTTTTATTAGGCCTGAACCCAAATTGACAGGGGTTGAGTATGTTGTGGGAGATGAGGTAAGAATAGATATGCTTATGGATTAATTTTTCAAAGATTTTAGAGAGATGGTGTAAGTTGGATATTGGCCTATAGTTATTCAAGTCTGTTTGGTCTCCTTTATGGATCGGGGTGACCCTTGCTATTTTGAGAACTGTAGGAAAGGTAGAGGATTCAATGGATTTGTTAAAGAGTGTTGCAATGATTGGTGATAGCACCTGTGACACTTTTTTGTATATAAAGGGTGGTAAGGTATTTAAATCTCCTGTCTTGTTTTTTAGTGTGTTAATAATAAGGGAGACTTCAGTTGGGTTAGTCGGAGCTAGGAACAGTGTGTTCGGGTAGTTGCCAGTGAGGTAGTCATTGGGTGGGGTATCTGAGCTTGGGATTTTATTGGCAAGGTTTTTTCCTATAGTGGAGAAGAAATCATTGAGTCTGTTTGCTGTTTCAGTAGGTGGGAATTGGGGTTCATCTGGTTTTGTTAATTCAATTTCGCTATTTCGTGTTATCTTTTTTTGTTCCTAGTATTTCTGATAGGATTTTCCAGATCTTTTTTATATCACCTCGTAAGTTGGATAATCTGTTCTCATAATACAATTTTTTAGCCCTTCTTATTAGGCTGGTTAGGGTTGACGAGTAACGTTTTGTTTGGTCTCTGGTTAGTTTAATATGTTTATTATGCACCCCATACCCATCCTGTGGGCGGTAGTCAAAAGATTACAGAGGTACATAATTGGTCCAGGGACTGGACCCCAAAGTTTTGATAGCTGAGCAAGTTACAGAGGTAATGAACTCATAATTTACAAAGGTAATGAACTCACAATTTACAAAGGTAATGAACTCCAGGTAGGTCTGGTCACAATCATGACAAGTTACAAAGGTATTTACAGATTACAGAGGTAAGTAATGGGTCCAGGGACTGGGCTCCAAAGTTTGATAGCTGAACTAGGTACAAAGGTAATGAACTCACAAGTTACAAAGGTAATGAATCCTGTAAGAATGGTTACTTACGTTTATACATGGCTACAATCATGAACAAATTATAGAGTAATGAGCAATTCACACTTCCGCACCCGGTCACAACTGTAGTGAGTTATTGGTGCAAATGTTGATTGTTGAGTCACACACACACACACACACACACACACACACACACACACACACACACACACACACACACACACACACACACACACACACACACACACACACACACAGTCCTAGGACCTGTGCTGTTCTTGGTATATGTGAACGACATAACGGAAGGGATAGACTCAGAAGTGTCCTTGTTTGCAGATGATGTGAAGTTAATGAGAAGAATCAAATCGGACGAGGATCAGGCAGGACTACAAAGAGACCTGGACAGGCTACAAGCCTGGTCTAGCAACTGGCTCCTTGAATTTAACCCTGCCAAATGCAAAGTCATAAAGATTGGGGAAGGGCAAAGAAGACCGCAGACACAATATAGTTTAGATGGCCAAAGACTGCAAACCTCACTCAAGGAAAAAGATCTGGGGGTAAACCATACCCCCGGCCGGGATTGAACCCACGGTCATAGAGTATGGTTTATTTGCAATCGTGTCATTACGATTTCTTGAGTCATGTTGACGGCAGTGAAGGGACTTGAGCTAGAGTTCGTCACGGCCACTCTAGCTGGAGATTCGTCTGTAAAAACTTGCATTTGTGGTCACAGAGGTGCCTGTGCTAACTTTCCTATGGTGTAGAAATATACCTAGTTGGATGAATCTTATTGTGGCTAGCTGGTCTAGTGGCTAACGCGACGGGCTGGAGTTTTGAGACTCTATGACCGCGGGTTCAAACCCGGCCGGGGGTATGGTTTATTTGCAATCGTGTCATTACGATTTCTTGAGTCATCTGGGGGTAAGTATAACACCGAGCATATCTCCTGAGGCGCACATCAATCAGATAACTGCTGCAGCATACGGGCGCCTGGCAAACCTACGGATAGCGTTCCGATACCTCAGTAAGGATTCGTTTAAGACTCTGTATACCATCTACGTCAGGCCCATACTGGAGTATGCAGCACCAGTTTGGAATCCACACCTAGTCAAGCACGTCAAGAAATTAGAGAAAGTGCAAAGGTTTGCAACAAGACTAGTCCCAGAGCTACGGGGATTGTCCTATGAAGAAAGGTTGAGGGAAATCGGCCTGACGACACTGGAGGACAGGAGGGTCAGGGGAGACATGATAACGACATATAAAATACTGCGCGGAATAGACGAGGTGGACAAAGACGGGATGTTCCAGAGATGGGACACAAGAGGTCACAATTGGAAGTTGAAGACTCAGATGAATCAAAGGGATGTTAGGAAGTATTTCTTCAGTCATAGAGTAGTCAGGCCATGGAATAGCCTAGAAAGTGATGTAGTGGAGGCAGGAACCATACATAGTTTTAAGGCGAGGTATGATAGAGCTCATGGGGCAGGGAGAGAGGACCTAGTAGCAATCAGCGAAGAGGCGGGGCCAGGAGCTGTGAATCGACCCCTGCAACCACAAATAGGTGAGTACAAATAGGTGAGTACACACACACACACACACACACACACACAAACTCGTACACACACACACACACACACACACACACACACACACACACACACACACACACACGCACACACACACACACACACGCACACACACACACACAAACTCGTACACACACACACACACACACAGGAGAAGAATGGTGGAACATCTAGAAAGGAATGATCTCATCACCAGTAGACAACATGGTTTCAGAGACGGGAAATCCTGTGTCACAAACCTACTGGAGTTCTATGACATGGTGACAGCAGTAAGAGAAGAGAGAGAGGGGTGGGTGGATTGCATTTTCTTGGACTGCAAGAAGGCGTTTGACACAGTTCCACACAAGAGATTAGTGCAAAAACTGGAGGACCAAGCAGGAATAACAGGGAAGGCACTGCAATGGATCAGGGAATACTTGTCAGGAAGACAGCAGCGAGTAATGGTACGAGGCGAGGTGTCAGAGTGGGCACCTGTGACCAGTGGGGTCCCACAGGGGTCAGTCCTAGGACCAGTGTTGTTTCTGGTATTTGTGAACGACATGACGGAAGGAATAAACTCCGAGGTGTCACTGTTTGCAGATGACGTGAAGTTGATGAGAAGAGTTTATTCGACCGAAGACCAGGCAGAAATACAAAGGGATCTGGACAGGCTGCAGACCTGGTCCAGCAACTGGCTCCTGGAGTTCAATCCCACCAAGTGCAAAGTCATGAGGATTGGGGAAGGGCAAAGAAGACCGCAGATGGAGTACAGTCTAGGGGGTCAGAGACTACAAACATCACTCAAGGAAAAAGATCTTGGGGTGAGTATAACACCAGGCACATCTCCTGAAGCGCACATCAACCAAATAACTGCTGCAGCATATGGGCGCCTGGCAAACCTCAGAACAGCATTCCGACATCTTAATAAGGAATCGTTCAGGACCCTGTACACCGTGTACGTTAGGCCCATATTGGAGTATGCGGCACCAGTTTGGAACCCACACCTAGCCAAGCACGTAAAGAAACTAGAGAAAGTGCAAAGGTTTGCAACAAGACTAGTCCCAGAGCTAAGAGGTATGTCCTACGAGGAGAGGTTAAGGGAAATCAACCTGACGACACTGGAGGACAGGAGAGATAGGGGGGACATGATAACGACTTACAAAATACTGAGAGGAATTGACAAGGTGGACAAAGACAGGATGTTCCAGAGACTGGACACAGTAACAAGGGGACACAGTTGGAAGTTGAAGACACAGATGAATCAAAGGGATGTTAGGAAGTATTTCTTCAGCTACAGAGTAGTCAGGAAGTGGAATAGTTTGGGAAGCGATGTAGTGGAGTCAGGATCCATACATAGCTTTAAGCAGAGGTACGATAAAGCTCATGGTTCAGGGAGAGTGACCTAGTAGCGACCAGTGAAGAGGCGGGGCCAGGAGCTCGGACTCGACCCCTGCAACCTCAACTAGGTGAGTACACACACACACACACACACACACACACACACACACACACACACACACACGTGGTAATGCTTTATTTACAGCTAGCAAAGTCAGGGTATTTCTCCAGAATGGTCTGTAATATACCACTGTGGATAAAATACTTTGCCATTTCTTGAACATTTCTGAGTGAGTTGTTTCTAAATTCATTAATTTGATCACACTCCAGTACATAATGACGCAGGGTGTGACAATAGTCCATCTGGCAAAGTTTACATTTCGTTTGGTCTACATCTGTGTGACCCATTCTGTACTGTTTTTTGTATAAGTGCTTTGTATTTATGGATTTGAGGATACTGGGTGTTAGCCAGGGACTGTTCAGTCTCTTTGAAGTTATATGTTTAGTTTTTTTAGGGCCGGGAGAATACCGGCGAAAAAAAAAAAATTAGGGCAGTGCTTGTTATAGAGGTATTGGGTCTTTTTTTAGAAAATTATTAATACATTCGTCAATATCTGTATAGATTTCTAGCTCAGTGTGCCAGTCAATGTTTGTTACTGCTGTTGTGAAGTTATTAATGGCTGCCTCATTGTGAAGTCTGAAGGTGACTTTAGTAGTGTCTTGGGGTATTTTACCAAGAGTTGTTATGAGGAAAGTAGAGTAGTGGTCTGTGGTATTATCTGTGATTATGCCTGATCTTAAGGGGGATATGGTGTTGGTCCAGATGTGGTCAAGTAGGGAAACACTAGTCTCTGTAACTCTTGTAGGTTTTGTTACTGTTGGTAGTAACATACAGTTACTCATTGTGTTTGTGAATTCAGTAACGTGTGGGTCCTGGTCTTGCAGGAGATTTATATTGAAGTCACCTGAGAGTAGTAAGTGATCTTTGTTCATGCGTGCATCAGTTATCATACTTCCTAGGTTTTGACTAAATTGGCTAATGTTTGATTGTGGAACTCTGTAGATGTTTATCAATGTGAGAGGTTTTTGTAGGTATTTGGATTTTAATTTAGCTATTATATATTCCCCATGTTCATCCCTTGTGCGAGTATTAGTGATACATTCTAGTTGGTCTGAGTAGTATATGGCTGTGCCACCCCCTTGTTGGTCTGGCCTACAGTTGTGTATGGCTGTGTAACCAGGAATGGCATAGACATCTGTAGTATCAGGCTTTAGCCTGATACTACAGATGAGAGTAATGATGGACATACTGGCATGCAGGGAATTTAGTAATGCTATGAGGTCATCGTAATGTTTGCTTAAAGATCTGATATTGTAGTTAAAGATAGTTATGTTGTTGTTGGCTCTGAGAAGTGCCTTTGATTGTTCTGCTGTGTAGTAATTACAGTTACTGTTTGATTCATTTAAGCCATTAGATAAGAGGTTGGTATCAGGATCAATGCTTGTTATCATAAGATTTATAGTGAATCTATTGTTAGAATTAAGTATAAGACAAAGTAAATATTCTAAGGCTATAAAATAGCACCTGAGTTATTTTAACAAATGTAAAATATATGAGCTAAGGTAGCTCTTTAAAGCTAAAATAAATGAGGCCACATTTAGGGGGTTACATTTAGGGGGTTACATTTAGGTGTGTATTCAGGAAATCCACAGTTATGTAGAGCATGTCGGGCAAATTAAATCTAGGTATTACAGAGTTAATAAGCAGTCAGTTGTTTCATTAGGTTGGATTTTAATTACAAACAATGAGAATAAGCATATATAATTGTCCGTATGTTTGTGGATGAGAGAATTACTTACCATATTAACACGTTTATTATATTTAATTGTTGTAAGTTGTACATGAATGGTAGACAGTACTGGCAAGATGAAGAATTAGACACATGTGCAACATCTGGGTATCTTTATTTATAGACATTTCGCCATCCAGTAGCTTTATCAGAACAAGGACGTGATGTGAAGACTGTGGAACTGTATACAAAAGATGAGGTAATCAGTCCCTCAGCCTTGGAGTTGGTGAAGACCACTTTAGTCTTGAAGAGTCGGGAGCACAAGCAAGAAGGCTGGTGCTTATATATGTCTAAAGATACCCAGATGTTGCCCATGTGTCTAATTTCCATCTTGTTGGTATTGTATAAAATTCATGTTGTACAAGAATGGTATATAATACCGACAAGATGAAATTAAGACACATGTGCAACATCTGGGTATCTTTATTGTAGACGTTTTACCATCCAGTGGCTTTATCAATACAAATTCCAGGACATAATTTGTATTGATAAAGCCACTGGATGGCGAAACGTCTACAATAAAGATACCCAGATGTTGCACATGTGTCTTAATTTCATACCATTCATGTACATTATCATTCTTCTTACGGTCGTAGTGTTAATATTAAATCGCCACGAAACCTGAAATTTTGTGGCACTTCTAACCGTAGTGTATATCCGGTAGAGGGAAGGTCGTCGTTTCTGCAGCAAGGAGACGTTACTGAAGAGACTACCCATCACGACATGGCTTCCCAAGTACGACTTAGAGTGCCTGGAGGGAGATATCGTGGCTGGGTGTGCTGTTGGTCTCACGCTCATCCCACAGAGTATGGCTTATGCTGCTGTGGCTGGCCTCACACCTAATGTAAGTTGAATGTCTTACACTCACATACCAGTGTACATAAATGGTTCACAGAACCGACACGTTGGTAAATTCGATATATGTGTAACACCTGGGTATCTTTAAAGATATGCAAGTGTTGCACGTGTTTAATTTATCAGTGCTTGTAGGAGTGTTTGGTTCAGAAGTGCTTGTTTCAGCAGTGCTTGGTTCAGCAGTGCTTGGTTCATCAGTGCTTGGTTCAGTAGTGCTTGGTTCAGTAGTGCTTGGTTCAGTAGTGCTTGGTTCAGCAGTGCTTGGTTCAGCAGTGCTTGGTTCAGTAGTTCTTGGTTCAGCAGTGCTTGGTTCAGTAGTGCTTGGTTCAGTAGTTCTTGGTTCAGCAGTGCTTGGTTCAGCAGTGCTTGGTTCAGCAGTGCTTGGTTCAGCAGTGCTTGGTTCAGCAGTGTTGGTTCAGCAGTGCTTGGTTCAGCAGTGCTTGGTTCAGCAGTGCTTGGTTCAGCAGTGCTTGGTTCAGCAGTGCTTGGTTCAGCAGTGCTTGGTTCAGCAGTGCTTGGTTCAGCAGTGCTTGGTTCAGCAGTGCTTGGTTCAGTAGTGCTTGGTTCAGCAGTGCTTGATTCAGCAGTGCTTGGTTCAGCAGTGCTTGGTTCAGCAGTGCTTGGTTCAGCAGTGTTGGTTCAGCAGTGCTTGGTTCAGCAGTGCTTGGTTCAGCAGTGCTTGGTTCAGCAGTGCTTGGTTCAGCAGTGCTTGGTTCAGCAGTGCTTGGTTCAGCAGTGCTTGGTTCAGCAGTGCTTGGTTCAGCAGTGCTTGGTTTAGCAGTGCTTGGTTCAGCAGTGCTTGGTTCAGTAGTGTTTGGTTCAGCAGTGCTTGATTCAGCAGTGCTTGGTTCAGCAGTGCTTGGTTCAGTACTTGGAACAAAAGTACTTGTATCAATAGTACCTGTATCGGTAGTACTTCTGTGATCGGTACTTTTACCAACAGTATTTGTATAAAGAGTACTTAACAGTAGCACTGGTATAAAGAGTACTGACAATCAAGAGTACATTAACATCAATAGTTCATCTCTTTCTCCTACACAGTACGGGTTGTACTCAGCCTTCATGGGCTGTCTGGTCTACGTAATCATGGGCACCTGTAAGGAAATCAGCATTGGACCCACAGCTATCAACGCACTTATGACTTACGAGTACTCTCGTAGTGGTGGACCAGAGTATGCAGTACTCTTGTGCTTCCTCAATGGACTCATAATCCTCGCTGCTGCAATGTGTAACCTGGGTAGGTTTTTTTGGTGTGGTTTCTTGGTTTTTATGTGTGTTTTAATGTGTTTGTGTAAGCTGTTTTTGGTTTTTACCAGTGGTGGGCACAGTTAACCAAAAAGTCACCTTCATTAACCACTAATCCGCTAACTAAAATGTTAGCTCCGATAACGCTAAACGGCTGAAAAAATTAGCGGAAGCTAACGCTGAATGCTAACCGCTAACTTTTTCACATAAATTCGTTTTTTTTTTTGGTCTTTTAATTTTACTTTTAAGACTTATACTCGAGTATAAGTACCAGTGTTTTAAAGTAACGAAGTAAAACTGCTTGAGTACTGTACTTAAGTAACTTTTTTCGGTATTTACTTTTTAAAAAGTACTGAAATTGCCCACTACTTTTACTGAAGTACTGAAGTCTGTTATTACTTCATTACAATCTGATAATGATATGTTACTCGTTACATCACTAATTTTTGAAAAGTAAACACCGAAAAAAGTTACTCAAGTACATTATTATTATTATTATAATCAAGGGGGAAGCGCTAAACCCGTAGGATTATACAGCGCCCAGGGGGGGGAGGGGGATGTGGAAGGCATTCAGGCTTAATTCGGGGAACTGGAGCACAGATCCAATTCCCTAAATCAAGAGCCCCTCACCAACATCAAGGGGTACTCAAGTACAGTACTCGGGTAGTTTTGCTTCGTTACTTTACAACACTGTCATAACTTGCAATACCCATGAAAATTAAGAAAATATCTGAAAATTGTTTATGGCTTACCAAAATACTCCTGCCCGGGGTGCGGTGGGACATTGACGTCTTGCTGAGGTTCAGCGTCTCGATCAGGCTGACAAAGGTGGGGGATTTCACTACATGCAGCAGTAGCATGTTGCAGATGAAAAGGACCACAATCTTTGTGTCCACCACAGACTGATGGATGCTAGTGCCAGCAGCAACAAATGCTTCGCCAAGGGTGGTCTGGCATGCACTCTTTGCAGGCGGCTGTGACGACTGGCTGCTGCTACTGCTAGTGGCGCTGCCACAAGAAGATTGCCTGTGTTTTCCACAGGTAGATCCGGCCTTGATTCTCTCCTCAAACATGATGACGTGCTGGGTGTTTCCTCTTAACATGCGACTTCAAGTTGTAGAGGCTCGCCGCCTGTCCCTTGATGGTCTCCTTGGGTTGGCACTGATGCACAGGAAGTATAAAATGTTGACTTTCTTTGTATCCCTTGACTTGAGGAAAAAGTCATCCAGATAGGGCCACGGATTCTGCGACTCCTGGCCCTCAGCTTGAGCGGCCTCTGCTTCAACCACAGCCACTGCAGACTCCTCAACAACGCCCTCAGGCAGAACAGAAATGTCTCCCCTGTTCATAACGATAAGTGACAACGCACCCCGGTGATCGCTGACACTGTAAGACTATAACAACACTGCAGCAGCAGCAGCATCTGAGCATCGACAAGTTTGCATGTAGTCAGTAGCATGCCTGACTGACTGTTGGAGAAATGCCCAAAACAGACAAGAATAAACACATGCGCCATTGAGAAGGCATTGCTTTCCGACTACCAACAGCATATGTTTTTTTTTAGCAGATTCAGATTTAGTGGAACTTTATTTAGCGGAAGCTAATTGATCCATTAACAGTTTCCAAAGTTAGCGGAAACGCTAATTCACTAATCAAGAAGTTAGTTCTGCTATTAGCGGTTAGCAGATTAGTGGAACCGTGCCCACCACTGGTTTTTATGTGTTTTTAGATGAGTCACTGTACTTCCCACCTTTAGTACTGTAACAGCCCCACTCATCCCTCAGAGCACAACCACTCAACACCCTCCAGGACTCAAGTCCTGCTACATATTAACATTACCTAATATTCCCAGGATTCCTGATCAACTTCATATCACGGCCAGTGATATGCGCGTTCACCTCGGCAGCGGCCATCACCATCGCCTCAACACAGATTAAAGGTCTCTTTGGTCTCTCCTTCAAAAGTAATGGCATTCTCGACACGTATGTCAAAATCTTTCAAAACATTGGTGACACCAGATGGCAGGATCTAACCCTAGGATTGTCTACTATCGTGGTTTTGCTTCTAATGAAGGTAATGTGCTGTTTCAGAAGAAAATACTTTACCATCACTCAGTTCATGGCTCTTTATTTTAGTGGTAAAGCAACTGGTTATCTAGTTAATTTGTCCCACCGGTCACTCAGTTAATTTGTCCCACTGGTCATCCAGTTAATTTGTTCCACCAATGCAGTTAATTTGTTACACCAATGCGGTTAAGTTGTCCCACTGGTCATCTGGTTAATTTGTCCCACTGGTCATCCAGTTAATTTGTCCCACCGGTCATCTGGTTAATTTGTCCCACTGGTCACCCAGTTAATTTGTCCCACACTCTTCCATGGATCTGTCATTAATATTAACCCACAATTTTTCGTACATTTCTTTAAATATTTCTAGTTCCATACTTTTTTAAGTTATGTGGGTTGTTTGACTGTAATTATTATTAGAATTATTATTATAATAATTATTATTATATATGTCATTGGTGTAAGCTGTGGTCTGTATAAGTTATATTCTTGTATATATAATAATTATTATTATTATTCTTAAGCTGAAACAGATATTCGTATACCAACGAAACCACCTGTGCTTTCAGAGACTGAAAGATATGAAAGCAGCGAAGGTTCGTGCTGGCGACACACTCGGCACACGAATGTGGAAGAAAGTCGTCTTCTTGGTGTCTATTGGTCGCAACGCCATAGTGGTTATCATAGGCCTGGTGACGGCCTACCTTCTCGACGATCACCAGCCCTTCATTATCACAGGTACTGGCCATGTGTGTGGTTTTGGTGATTTTGAAGGAAATTTTTATTTTGAAGGGAATTTTGATGATTTTGTAAGGGATTTGGATGATTTTAAAGGAAATTTTGATTTTGAAGTAGATTTTTGTTTTGAAGTAGATTTTGAGGATTTTGAAGGAATTTTTGAACTGAATTTTTATGATTTTGAGGGATGTTTTGATGATTTTGAAGGAAATTTTGATTTTGAAGTGAATTTTAATGGTTTTGAAAGAAATTTTGAAGTAAGTTTTGATGATTTTGAAGAAATTTTTTGTTTATTTTGAATATAATTCAATAATTTTGTTACATTGTGATGATGTATAAGTACAGCCTCTCCTCACTTAGCGACGTACTCGTTTACCGACGCCTCAGACTTACGATGGGCTCTCTGACCAGTATGCATACCTAAATAATGTATATTAGAGCTGATTTCCTCTATTCTGTTCATTACAATATACAGTACACTATTGTATAAACATTTAAAAATATACCAAAAATGTTATAAATGGTGCAAAGGTTACATTAATACAATAACAAAGATGGTTGACACAAACCCACTACCATTATAGTATGCTCCTCACTTAGCAACAAATTCGTTTACTGACATGGTCTTAGGAGCGGAACTCCATCGTTAAGTGAGAGGCTGTATATTAATAATAATTTTAACCTAGGCTAAATCATATTATATTAACTTGTACATACATTGTAAATTGTGTACTTGAATTTGAAGTACATTTTGATGCTTTTGAAATGCATTTTGATGATTTTTCATTTTTTAATACACTGGCCATCTCTTACCAAGCCAGGGTGGCCTGGAAAAGAAGAAACACTTTCATCATCATTCACTTCATCACTGTCTTGCTAGAGAAGCACCTACATTATAGTTGAAAAACTGCAACATCAACACCCCCTCCTTCAGAGTCCAGGCACTGTACTTCCCACCTTCAGGACTCAAGTCTGGCTAACCAGTTTGCCTGAATCCCTTCACAGAATACAACCCAGCTCACATTCCAGTATCACGTCAAGTCCCAAAAACAGTTCATCACCCTTCACTCTTCAGAGTGCAGGCACTGTATTTCTCAGGAACTTAATTAAGTCTGGCTAACTGGTTACCCTGAATCCCTTCATAAATGTTACTTTTCTCACACTCCAACAGCACATCAAGTCATAAAAACCATTTTCCTCCACTTCTGTCTAACATTCTCATGCATGCTTGCTGGAAGTCCAAGCCTCTTGCACACAAAACTTCCTTTATCCCCTCCCTCCAACCTTTTCTATATATTCTTTGTCTATACAGACTCCACAGTGTACCACTCACCTTTTTCCCCTTCATCAATTCTATGATTCACTTGGTCTTTCATAGATTCATCTGCTGACAAGTCCATTCTCAAATATCTAAACACATTCACTTCCTCTATACTTCCTCCCTCCAAATATGATATCCAGTCTTTCATTACCTAAATTTTTTGTTATCCTCATCACTATAGGAGTGAGGAAGAACCAGTTGTGAGTGTGGGGAAGTGCATGGGGCAGTGAGCACGTGGGGCAGTGAGCAGAATGAAAGGTGGTAAAGCTGCTGGGATTGATGGGATAAAGGTAGAAATGTTAAAGGCAGGTAGGGATATAGTTTTGGAGTGGTTAGTCTTTTTATTTAATAAATGTATGGAAGAGGGTAAGGTACCTAGTGACTGGCAGAGAGCATGCATACTTCCTTTGTATAAAGGCAAAGGGGACAAAGAGAGTGCAAAAATTATAGAGAAATAAGTCTGTTGAGTATACCTGGTAAAGTGTATGGTAGAGTTATCGATAGAATTATGAGTAAGATGGAGAGTAGGATAGCAGATGAGCAAGGAGGCTTTAAGAAAGGTAGGGGGTGTGTAGACCAAGTGTTTACAGTGAATCACATAGGTGAACAGTATTTAGATATGGGTAAAGAGGTTTTTGTGGCATTTATGGATTTGGAAAAGGCATATGATAGGGTGAATAGGGGGGCAGTGTTGCAGGTGTTACAAGTGTATGGAAGAGAAGGTAGGTTATTGAAAGCGGTGAAAAGTTTTTACGAGGATAGTGAGGCTCAGGTTAGAGTATGTAGGCTAGAGGGGGATTATTTCCCAGTAAAAGTAGGCCTTAGATAGGGATGTGTGATGTCACCATGGTTGTTCAATATATTTATAAATGGAGTAGTAAGAGAAGTGAATGCTCAGGTGTTGGCAAGAGGTGTGGGGTTAAAAGATAAAGAATCTAACACAAAGTGGGAGTTGTCACAGTTGCTCTTTGCTGATGAAACTGTGCTTTTGGGAGATTCTGAAGAGAAATTGCAGAGGTTAGTTGACGAGTTTGGTAGGGTATGAGGATAAGGATAACAAAAAATGAGGATGAGGACAACAAAAAAAATAGGTAATGGAAGAGTGGATATCAGATTGGAGGGAGAGAGTATGGAGAAGGTAAATGTGTTCAGATATTTGTGAGTGGACGTGTCAGCAGATGGGTCTATGAAGGATGAGGTGAATCATAGAACTGATGAGGAGAAAAAGGTGAGTGGTGCACTGAGGAGTCTGTGGAGACAAAGAACTTCATCCATGAAAGCAGAGAGGGAATGTATGAGAGTATAGTTATACCAACGCTCTTGTATGGGTGTGAAGCATGGGTTGTGAATGTTACAACAAGGAGAAGGCTGGAGGCAGTGGAGATGTCATGTCTGAGAGCAATGGGTGGTGTGAGTATAATGTAGAGAATCCGTAGTTTGGAGATTAGGAGGAGGTGTGGGATTACCAAAACTATTATCCAGAGGGCTGAGGAGGGGTTATTGAGATGGTTTGGATATGTAGAGAGGATGGAATGAAACAGAATGACTTTGGGAGTATACAAATCTGTAGTGGAGGGAAGGTGGGGTAGGGGTCAGCCTAGGAAAGGATGGAGAGAGGGGGTAAAGGAGGTTTTGTGTGCAAGGGGCTTGGACTTCCAGCAAGTGTGCATGAGCATGTTAGACAGAAGTGACTGGAGACATACGGTTTTTTAGGACTTGACGTGCTGTTGGAGTGTAAGCAAGGTAACATTTATGAAGGGATTCAGCAGGCCGGATTCGAGTCCTGGAGATGGGAAGTACAATGTCTGCACTCTGAAGGAGGGGTGTTAATATTGCAGTTTTATAACTATTGTGTAGGCACGCCTCTGACAAGACAGTGATGGAGTGAATGATGGTGAAAGCTTTCCTTTTTCGGGCCACCCTGCCTTGGTGGGAAACCGTCGATGTGTTAATAAATAAAATAAATCACCTTACTCTTTCCTATGTTCACTTTTAATTTTCTTCTTTTACATACTCTACCAAACTTATCCACCAACCTCTGCAACCTCTCTTCAGAATCTCCCAAATGCACAGTGACATCAGCAAAAAGCAACTCCCACTTACTTGGAGTATACCTGGAGAGGGTTTTGGGGGTCAATGCCCCCCACAACCTGGTCTGTGACCAGGCCTCATGGTGGATCATTGCCTGATCAACCAGGCTGTTGCTGTTGGCCGCACACAACCCGACATACAAACCACAGCCCAGCTGGTCAGGTACTGACTTTAGGTGCCTGTCCAGTGCCTTCTTGAAGACAGTCAGGGGTCTATTGGCAATCCCCCTTATGTATGCTGAGAGGCAGTTGAACAGTCTTGGGCCCCTGACACTTATTGTGTTGTCTCTCATCGTGCAAGTGGCTCCCCTGCTTTTCATTGGGGGGATGTTGCATCGTCTGCCAAGTCTTTTGCTTTCGTAGTGAGTGATTTTCGTGTGCAAGTTTGGTACTAGTCCCTCTAGGATTTTCCAAGTGTATATAATCATGTATCTCTCCCGCCTGCGTTCCAGGGAGTACAGGTTCAGGAACTTTAAAAGTTTCCAGTAACTGAGGTGTTTTATAGCATTTATGTGTGCCTTGAAGGTTCTCTGTACATTTTTTAGGTCAGCAATTTCACCTGCCCTGAAAGGTGCTGTTAGTGTGCAGTGATGGGAGTGATCATGTCGGAGGATCTTACCTTCAAGGACCATAACATTATATCAATCGCATCTGTTAGAAAAATGACAGGATGGATAATGAGAACCTTCATAACCAGGGATGCCAAACCCATGATGACACTCTTCAGGTCACTTGTTCTATCTAGGCTGGAATATTGCTGCACACTAACAGCACCTTTCAAGGCAAGTGAAATTACTGACCTAGAAAATGTACAGAGAACCTTCACGGCGCGCATAACGGAGATAAAACACCTCAGTTACTGGGAACACTTGAAGTTCCTCAACCTGTACTTCCTAGAATGCAGGCAAGAGAGATAAATGATTATACACACTTGGAAAATCCTAGAGGGACTAGTACCGAACTTGCACACAAAAATCACTCCCTACGAAAACAAAAGACTTGGCAGATGCTGCAACATCCCCCCAATGAAAAGTAGGGGTGCCACTAGCACGATAAGAGACAACACAGTAAGTGTCAGGGGCCCAAGACTGTTCAACTGCCTCTGAGCAATACAAAAGGGGAATTACCAATAGACTCCTGGCTGTCTTCAAGCAGGCATTGGACAGGCACCTAAAGTCAGTATCTGACCAGCCAGGATGTGGTTCGTACGTTGGATTGCGTGCGGCCAACAGTAACAGCCTGGTTGATCAGACCCTAATCCACCATGAGGTCTGGTCACAGACCGGGCTGCGGGGGCATTGACCCCCGGAACTCCCTCCAGGTATACTCCGGGTAATATTCCAGCCTAGATTCTATATATTTTAATCATAGAATTGATGAGGGAAAAAAGGTGAGTGGTGCGTTGAGGTATATGTGGAGTCAAAAAACGTTATCTATGGAGGCAAAGAAGGGAATGTATGAAAGTATAGTAGTACCAACACTCTTATATGGGTGTGAAGCTTGGGTGGTAAATGCAGCAGCGAGGAGACGGTTGGAGGCAATGGAAATGTCCTGTTTAAGGGCAATGTGTGGTGTAAATATTATGCAGAAAATTCGGAGTGTGGAAATTAGGAAAAGGTGTGGAGTTAATAAAAGTATTAGTCAGAGGGCAGAAGAGGGGTTGTTGAGGTGGTTTGGTCATTTAGAGAGAATGGATCAAAGTAGAATGACATGGAAAGCATATAAATCTATAGGGGAAGGAAGGCGGGGTAGGGGTCGTCCTCGAAAGGGTTGGAGAGAGGGGGTAAAGGAGGTTTTGTGGGCAAGGGGCTTGGACTTCCAGCAAGCATGCGTGAGCGTGTTGGATAGGCGTGAATGGAGACGAATGGTACTTGGGACCTGACGATCTGTTGGAGTGTGAGCAGGGTAATATTTAGTGAAGGGATTCAGGGAAACCGGTTATTTTCATATAGTCGGACTTGAGTCCTGGAAATGGGAAGTACAATGCCTGCACTTTAAAGGAGGGGTTTGGGATATTGGCAGTTTGGAGGGATATGTTGTGTATCTTTATATGTGTATGCTTCTAAACTGTTGTATTCTGAGCACCTCTGCAAAAACAGTGATGTGCGAGTGTGGTGAAAGTGTTGAATGATGATGAAAGTATTTTCTTTTTGGGGATTTTCTCTCTTTTTTGGGTCACCCTGCCTCGGTGGGAGATGGCCGACTTGTTAAAAAAAAAAAAAAAAACCCTCTTCCAAGCATTCACTTCTCTTACAACCCCATCTGTAAATATATTGAACAGCCATGGTGACATCACAGCCCTGTCTAAGGCCTACTTTTACTGGAAAATAATCTCCCTCTCTCCTACATACTCTGAGCCTCACTATCCTCATAAAAGCTCATCACTGCTTTCAGTAACCTACCTCTTATCCCATACATTTGCAACATCTGCCACATTGCTCCCCTATCCACCCTGTCATGTGCCTTTTCTAAATCCATAAATGCAGCAAAAACTTCCCTACCTTTATTTAAATACTGTTCACATATATGTTTCACTGTAAACACTTGGTCTGACCATGCCCTACCCTTCCTAAAGCCTCCTTGTTCATCTGCAATCCTGCTCTCCGTCTTACTCTTAATTCTTTCAAGAGTAACTGTACCATACACTTTACCAGGTATACTAAGTAGGCTTAGTCTCCTATAATTTTTACAGTACCATTTGTCCCCTTTCTTCTATACAAAGGAACTGTGCATGCTCTCTGCCAGTCCCTAGGTACCTTAATTAACCTCTTCCATACATTTATTAAACAAAAGCATTAACGACTCTAAAACTGTATCCCAATCTGCTTTTTTTTTCAATGAACTGGTCATATCCCACCAAAGCAGGATGACCTAAAAAGAAAAACGAAAGTTTCTCTTTTAAATTTAGTAATGTATACAGGAGAAGGGGTTACTAGCCTCTTGTTCCCAGCATGTTAGCGGCCTCTTACAACATGCATGGCTTATGGAGGAAGAATTCTGTTCCACTTCCCCATGGAGATAAGCAGAAATAAACAAGAACAAGAACTAAGAAAATAGAAGAAAACTGAGAGTAGTGGGTATATATATGCTTGTACAAGCATGTGTAGTGTGACCTAAGTGTAAGTAGAAGTAGCAAGATGTACCTGTTATCCCTTGTGTTTATGAGACAAAAAAAGGCACCAGCAATCCTACCATTTTTCTTCTTCAATAAATCAGCCGTTTCGAACCGAGGCAGGGCAGCCCAAAAAGAAAAACAAAAGTTTTACTTTTTAACTTTAGTAATGTATACGGGAGAAGGGGTTACTAGCCCTTTCCTCCCGGAATTTTAGTCGACTCGTATGACACTCATGGCTTACGGAGAAAGAATTCTGTTCCACTTCCCCATGGAGATAAGAAGAAATAAGAACAAGAACTAGTAAGAAAACAGAAGAAAACCCAAAGAGGTGTGTATATATATTCTTGTACAGTGGACCCTCAACCAGCGATATTAATCCATTCCTGAGAGCTCATCGTTAATCGAAACAATCGTTAGTCAAGTTAATTTTCCCCATAAGAAATAATGGAAATCAAATTAATCTGTGCAAGACACCCCAAAGTATTGAAAAAAAATTTTTACCACATGAAATATTAATTTTAATACACACAAACTGAAGAAGACATGCACAGTTACATGACACTTACCTTTATTGAAGATCTGGTGATGATTGATGGGATGGGAGGAGGGGAGACCATTGATCTTAGTGTTTAGAAGGGGAATCCCCTTCCATTAGCACTTGAGGTAGCAAGTCTTTTTCTGGGGTTACTTCCCTTCTTCTTTTAATGCCACTAGGACCAGCTTCAGAGTCACTGGACTTCTGTCGCACAAAATATCTGTCCATAGATACCTGTACCTCTCGTTCCTTTATGACTTTCCTAAAGTGGTTCACAACATTGTCAGTGTACAGGTTGCCAACACAGCTTGCAGTAGCTGTGTTAGGGTGATTTTCATCAAAAAAGGTTTGCACTTCAAGCCACTTTGCACACATTTCCTTAATCTTAGAAGTAGGCAACTTCCTCAATTTCTCTCTCCCCTCCTCCGAAACAGTTTCCTCAGGTCTGCCCTCTTGCTGTTCAAGATGATCTAGCAGCTCATCAGTGGTTAGTTATTCATTGTCCTCCTCCACCAGCTCTTCCACATCCTCCCCACTAACCTCCAACCCCAAGGACTTCCACAAGCCACAATGGATTCCTCAACTGGCATAGGATTCTCAGGGTTAGCCTCAAACCCTTCACAGTCCCTTTTGTCTACACATTCTGGCCACAGTTTTTTCCAAGCAGAGTTCAAGGTCCTCTTAGTCACTCCCTCCCAAGCCTTACCTATAAGGTTTACACAATTGAGGATATTAAAGTGCTCTCTCCAAAACTCTCTTAGAGTCAGTCGAGTTTCTGAGGTCACTACAAAGCACCTTTCAAACATAGCTTTTGTGTACAGTTTTTTGAAGTTTGCAATGACCTGCTGGTCCATGGGCTGCAGGAGAGGAGTGGTATTAGGAGGCAAAAACTTGACCTTAATGAAGCTCATGTCCCCAGAAAGTCGCTCTGCCAAGTCTGTAGGATGACCAGGGGCATTGTCTAATACCAGGAGGCACTTAAGGTCTAATTTCTTTTCAATTAGGTAATTTTTCACATTGGGGGCAAATGCATGGTGTAACCAGTCATAGAAAAAGTCCCTAGTGACCCATGCCTTACTGTTTGCCCTCCACAGCACGCACAAATTAGCCTTGACGACATTGTTTTTCCTGAACACTCTGGGAGTTTCAGAGTGATACACCAATAAAGGCTTCACTTTGCAATCACCACTAGCATTGGCACACATCGACAGAGTAAGCCTGTCTTTCATAGGCTTATGTCCTGGGAGTGCCTTTTCCTCCTGAGTAATGTACGTCCTGCTTGGCATTTTCTTCCAAAACAGGCCTGTTTCGTCACAATTAAACACTTGTTCAGGTTTCAGTCCTTCGCTCTCTATGTACTCCTTGAATTCCTGCACATATCTTTCAGCCACTTTGTGGTCCGAACTGGCAGCCTCACCATGCCTTATCACACTATGAATGCCACTACGCTTCTTAAATCTCTCAAACCAACCTTTGCTGGCCTTGAATTCACTCACATCACTAGTTGCTGGCATTTTTTTAATTAAATCGTCTTGCAACTTCCTAGCCTTTTCACATATGATCGCTTGAGAGATGCTATCTCCTGCTATCTGTTTCTCGTTTATCCACACCAATAAGAGTCTCTCAACATCTTCTACCGCTTGCGATCTCAGTTTCGAAAACATAGTTGCACCTTTGGCAAGAACAGCTTCCTTGATTGCCGTTTTCTTGCCCACAATAGTAGCGATGGTTGATTGGGGTTTATTATACAACCTGACCAGCTCAGAGACACGCACTCCACTTTCATACTTAGCAATGATCTCTTTCTTCATCTCCATAGTAATTCTCACCCTTTTTGCTGTAGGGTTGGCACTAGAAGCTTTCTTGGGGCCCATGGTGACTTATTTTGCAGGTGCAATCACTACAAAGGCTGTGATAATATAAAATGTTCCAGTTGTATGTTTGGAAGCGACCGCGGTGGCTGGCTTGTAAACACTGGCACCCACGGGACAAGTGAGACGCGCTCAGGCCAAAGAACGCGTCTCGTACGGAACGAATAGCGCTGGTCGGGTTTTTAAGCGCTAGTTAAGGCAAAATTTTTGCATTAAAATGTATCGCAAGTCAGATTTATCGTTAATCGATGCCATCGCTGGTTGAGGATCCACTGTACATGCATGTGTAGTGTGACCTAAGTGTAAGTAGAAATAGCAAGATGTATTTGAAATCTTGCATGTTTGAGACAGAAAAAAGACACCAGCAATGCTGCCATCATGTAAAACAAATACAAACTTTCATTTTACACTCATTTGGCAGGACGGTAGTACCTCCCTGGGTGGTTGTTGTCTACCAACCTACTACCACAGGATGGTAGTACCTCCCTGGGTGGTTGCTGTCTACCAACCTACTACCACAGGATGGTAGTACCTCCCTGGGTGGTTGCTGTCTACCAACCTACTACCACAGGACGGTAGTACCTCCCTGGGTGGTTGTTGTCTACCAACCTACTACCACAGGATGGTAGTACCTCCCTGGGTGGTTGTTGTCTACCAACCTACTACCACAGGATGGTAGTACCTCCCTGGGTGGTTGCTGTCTACCAACCTACTACCACAGGACGGTAGTACCTCCCTGGGTGATTGTTGTCTACCAACCTACTACCACAGGACGGTAGTACCTCCCTGGGTGATTGTTGTCTACCAACCTACTACCACAGGATGGTAGTACCTCCCTGGGTGATTGTTGTCTACCAACCTACTACCACAGGATGGTAGTACCTCCCTGGGTGATTGTTGTCTACCAACCTACTACCACAGGATGGTAGTACCTCCCTGGGTGGTTGTTGTCTACCAACCTACTACCACAGGACGGTAGTACCTCCCTGGGTGATTGTTGTCTACCAACCTACTACCACAGGATGGTAGTACCTCCCTGGGTGATTGTTGTCTACCAACCTACTACCACAGGACGGTAGTACCTCCCTGGGTGGTTGTTGTCTACCAACCTACTACCACAGGATGGTAGTACCTCCCTGGGTGATTGTTGTCTACCAACCTACTACCACAGGACGGTAGTACCTTCCTGGGTGGTTGTTGTTAACCAACCTACTACCACAGGACGGTAGTACCTTCCTGGGTGGTTGTTGTCTACCAACCTACTACCACAGGATGGTAGTACCTCCCTGCGTGGTTGTTGTCTACCAACCTACTACCACAGGATGGTAGTACCTCCCTGGGTGGTTGTTGTCTACCAACCTACTACCACAGGACGGTAGTACCTCCCTGGGTGGTTGTTGTTAACCAACCTACTACCACAGGATGGTAGTACCTCCCTGCGTGGTTGTTGTCTACCAACCTACTACCACAGGATGGTAGTACCTCCCTGGGTGGTTGTTGTCTACCAACCTACTACCACAGGAAGGTAGTACCTCCCTGGGTGGTTGTTGTCTACCAACCTACTACCACAGGAAGGTAGTACCTCCCTGGGTGGTTGTTGTCTACCAACCTACTACCACAGGAAGGTAGTACCTCCCTGGGTGGTTGTTGTCTACCAACCTACTACCACAGGACGGTAGTACCTCCCTGGGTGGTTGTTGTCTACCAACCTACTACCACAGGAAGGTAGTACCTCCCTGGGTGGTTGTTGTCTACCAACCTACTACCACAGGAAGGTAGTACCTCCCTGGGTGGTTGTTGTCTACCAACCTACTACCACAGGACGGTAGTACCTCCCTGGGTGGTTGTTGTCTACCAACCTACTACCACAGGAAGGTAGTACCTCCCTGGGTGGTTGTTGTCTACCAACCTACTACCACAGGACGGTAGTACCTCCCTGGGTGGTTGTTGTCTACCAACCTACTACCACAGGACGGTAGTACCTCCCTGGGTGGTTGTTGTCTACCAACCTACTACCACAGGATGGTAGTACCTCCCTGGGTGGTTGTTGTCTACCAACCTACTACCACAGGACGGTAGTACCTCCCTGGGTGGTTGTTGTCTACCAACCTACTACCACAGGACGGTAGTACCTCCCTGGGTGGTTGTTGTCTACCAACCTACTACCACAGGAAGGTAGTACCTCCCTGGGTGGTTGTTGTCTACCAACCTACTACCACAGGACGGTAGTACCTCCCTGGGTGGTTGTTGTCTACCAACCTACTACCACAGGACGGTAGTACCTCCCTGGGTGGTTGTCTACCAACCTACTACCACAGGAAGGTAGTACCTCCCTGGGTGGTTGTTGTCTACCAACCTACTACCACAGGACGGTAGTACCTCCCTGGGTGATTGTTGTCTACCAACCTACTACCACAGGACGGTAGTACCTTCCTGGGTGGTTGTTGTCTACCAACCTACTACCACAGGACGGTAGTACCTCCCTGGGTGGTTGTTGTCTACCAACCTACTACCACTGGAAGGTAGTACCTCCCTGGGTGGTTGTTGTCTACCAACCTACTACCACAGGAAGGTAGTACCTCCCTGGGTGGTTGTTGTCTACCAACCTACTACCACAGGACGGTAGTACCTCCCTGGGTGGTTGTTGTCTACCAACCTACTACCACAGGACGGTAGTACCTCCCTGGGTGGTTGTTGTCTACCAACCTACTACCACAGGATGGTAGTACCTCCCTGGGTGGTTGTTGTCTACCAACCTACTACCACAGGACGGTAGTACCTCCCTGGGTGGTTGTTGTCTACCAACCTACTACCACAGGAAGGTAGTACCTCCCTGGGTGGTTGTTGTCTACCAACCTACTACCACAGGACGGTAGTACCTCCCTGGGTGGTTGTTGTCTACCAACCTACTACCACAGGAAGGTAGTACCTCCCTGGGTGGTTGTTGTCTACCAACCTACTACCACAGGACGGTAGTACCTCCCTGGGTGGTTGTTGTCTACCAACCTACTACCACAGGACGGTAGTACCTCCCTGGGTGGTTGTTGTCTACCAACCTACTACCACAGGATGGTAGTACCTCCCTCGGTGGTTGTTGTCTACCAACCTACTACCACAGGACGGTAGTACCTCCCTGGGTGGTTGTTGTCTACCAACCTACTACCACAGGAAGGTAGTACCTCCCTGGGTGGTTGTTGTCTACCAACCTACTACCACAGGACGGTAGTACCTCCCTGGGTGGTTGTTGTCTACCAACCTACTACCACAGGAAGGTAGTACCTCCCTGGGTGGTTGTTGTCTACCAACCTACTACCACAGGACGGTAGTACCTCCCTGGGTGGTTGTTGTCTACCAACCTACTACCACAGGACGGTAGTACCTCCCTGGGTGGTTGTTGTCTACCAACCTACTACCACAGGATGGTAGTACCTCCCTGGGTGGTTGTTGTCTACCAACCTACTACCACAGGATGGTAGTACCTCCCTGGGTGGTTGTTGTCTACCAACCTACTACCACAGGACGGTAGTACCTCCCTGGGTGGTTGTTGTCTACCAACCTACTACCACAGGATGGTAGTACCTCCCTGGGTGGTTGTTGTCTACCAACCTACTACCACAGGACGGTAGTACCTCCCTGGGTGGTTGTTGTCTACCAACCTACTACCACAGGACGGTAGTACCTCCCTGGGTGGTTGTTGTCTACCAACCTACTACCACAGGACGGTAGTACCTCCCTGGGTGGTTGTTGTCTACCAACCTACTACCACAGGACGGTAGTACCTCCCTGGGTGGTTGTTGTCTACCAACCTACTACCACAGGACGGTAGTACCTCCCTGGGTGATTGTTGTCTACCAACCTACTACCACAGGATGGTAGTACCTCCCTGGGTGGTTGTTGTCTACCAACCTACTACCACAGGACGGTAGTACCTCCCTGGGTGGTTGTTGTCTACCAACCTACTACCACAGGACGGTAGTACCTCCCTGGGTGGTTGTTGTCTACCAACCTACTACCACAGGACGGTAGTACCTCCCTGGGTGGTTGTTGTCTACCAACCTACTACCACAGGACGGTAGTACCTCCCTGGGTGGTTGTTGTCTACCAACCTACTACCACAGGATGGTAGTACCTCCCTGGGTGGTTGTTGTCTACCAACCTACTACCACAGGACGGTAGTACCTCCCTGGGTGGTTGCTGTCTACCAACCTACTACCACAGGATGGTAGTACCTCCCTGGGTGGTTGTTGTCTACCAACCTACTACCACAGGACGGTAGTACCTCCCTGGGTGGTTGCTGTCTACCAACCTACTACCACAGGATGGTAGTACCTCCCTGGGTGGTTGTTGTCTACCAACCTACTACCACAGGACGGTAGTACCTCCCTGGGTGGTTGTTGTCTACCAACCTACTACCACAGGACGGTAGTACCTCCCTGGGTGGTTGTTGTCTACCAACCTACTACCACAGGACGGTAGTACCTCCCTGGGTGGTTGTTGTCTACCAACCTACTACCACAGGACGGTAGTACCTCCCTGGGTGGTTGTTGTCTACCAACCTACTACCACAGGACGGTAGTACCTCCCTGGGTGGTTGTTGTCTACCAACCTACTACCACAGGACGGTAGTACCTCCCTGGGTGGTTGCTGTCTACCAACCTACTACCACAGGATGGTAGTACCTCCCTGGGTGGTTGTTGTCTACCAACCTACTACCACAGGATGGTAGTACCTCCCTGGGTGGTTGTTGTCTACCAACCTACTACCACAGGACGGTAGTACCTCCCTGGGTGGTTGCTGTCTACCAACCTACTACCACAGGATGGTAGTACCTCCCTGGGTGGTTGTTGTCTACCAACCTACTACCACAGGACGGTAGTACCTCCCTGGGTGGTTGTTGTCTACCAACCTACTACCACAGGACGGTAGTACCTCCCTGGGTGGTTGTTGTCTACCAACCTACTACCACAGGACGGTAGTACCTCCCTGGGTGGTTGTTGTCTACCAACCTACTACCACAGGACGGTAGTACCTCCCTGGGTGGTTGTTGTCTACCAACCTACTACCACAGGATGGTAGTACCTCCCTGGGTGGTTGCTGTCTACCAACCTACTACCACAGGATGGTAGTACCTCCCTGGGTGGTTGTTGTCTACCAACCTACTACCACAGGACGGTAGTACCTCCCTGGGTGGTTGTTGTCTACCAACCTACTACCACAGGATGGTAGTACCTCCCTGGGTGGTTGTTGTCTACCAACCTACTACCACAGGACGGTAGTACCTCCCTGGGTGGTTGTTGTCTACCAACCTACTACCACAGGATGGTAGTACCTCCCTGGGTGGTTGTTGTCTACCAACCTACTACCACAGGACGGTAGTACCTCCCTGGGTGGTTGTTGTCTACCAACCTACTACCACAGGATGGTAGTACCTCCCTGGGTGGTTGTTGTCTACCAACCTACTACCACAGGATGGTAGTACCTCCCTGGGTGGTTGTTGTCTACCAACCTACTACCACAGGATGGTAGTACCTCCCTGGGTGGTTGCTGTCTACCAACCTACTACCACAGGATGGTAGTACCTCCCTGGGTGGTTGCTGTCTACCAACCTACTACCACAGGACGGTAGTACCTCCCTGGGTGGTTGCTGTCTACCAACCTACTACCACAGGACGGTAGTACCTCCCTGGGTGGTTGCTGTCTACCAACCTACTACCACAGGATGGTAGTACCTCCCTGGGTGGTTGTTGTCTACCAACCTACTACCACAGGATGGTAGTACCTCCCTGGGTGGTTGCTGTCTACCAACCTACTACCACAGGATGGTAGTACCTCCCTGGGTGGTTGTTGTCTACCAACCTACTACCACAGGACTGTAGTACCTCCCTGGGTGGTTGTTGTCTACCAACCTACTACCACAGGACGGTAGTACCTCCCTGGGTGGTTGTTGTCTACCAACCTACTACCACAGGATGGTAGTACCTCCCTGGGTGGTTGTTGTCTACCAACCTACTACCACAGGACGGTAGTACCTCCCTGGGTGGTTGTTGTCTACCAACCTACTACCACAGGACGGTAGTACCTCCCTGGGTGGTTGTTGTCTACCAACCTACTACCACAGGACGGTAGTACCTCCCTGGGTGGTTGTTGTCTACCAACCTACTACCACAGGACGGTAGTACCTCCCTGGGTGGTTGTTGTCTACCAACCTACTACCACAGGATGGTAGTACCTCCCTGGGTGGTTGTTGTCTACCAACCTACTACCACAGGATGGTAGTACCTCCCTGGGTGGTTGTTGTCTACCAACCTACTACCACAGGACGGTAGTACCTCCCTGGGTGGTTGTTGTCTACCAACCTACTACCACAGGACGGTAGTACCTCCCTGGGTGGTTGTTGTCTACCAACCTACTACCACAGGATGGTAGTACCTCCCTGGGTGGTTGTTGTCTACCAACCTACTACCACAGGACAGTAGTACCTCCCTGGGTGGTTGTTGTCTACCAACCTACTACCACAGGACGGTAGTACCTCCCTGGGTGGTTGTTGTCTACCAACCTACTACCACAGGACGGTAGTACCTCCCTGGGTGGTTGCTGTCTACCAACCTACTACCACAGGATGGTAGTACCTCCCTGGGTGGTTGTTGTCTACCAACCTACTACCACAGGACAGTAGTACCTCCCTGGGTGGTTGTTGTCTACCAACCTACTACCACAGGACGGTAGTACCTCCCTGGGTGGTTGTTGTCTACCAACCTACTACCACAGGACGGTAGTACCTCCCTGGGTGGTTGTTGTCTACCAACCTACTACCACAGGACGGTAGTACCTCCCTGGGTGGTTGTTGTCTACCAACCTACTACCACAGGACGGTAGTACCTCCCTGGGTGGTTGCTGTCTACCAACCTACTACCACAGGATGGTAGTACCTCCCTGGGTGGTTGCTGTCTACCAACCTACTACCACAGGATGGTAGTACCTCCCTGGGTGGTTGTTGTCTACCAACCTACTACCACAGGATGGTAGTACCTCCCTGGGTGGTTGCTGTCTACCAACCTACTACCACAGGACGGTAGTACCTCCCTGGGTGGTTGTTGTCTACCAACCTACTACCACAGGACGGTAGTACCTCCCTGGGTGGTTGTTGTCTACCAACCTACTACCACAGGACGGTAGTACCTCCCTGGGTGGTTGTTGTCTACCAACCTACTACCACAGGACGGTAGTACCTCCCTGGGTGGTTGCTGTCTACCAACCTACTACCACAGGACGGTAGTACCTCCCTGGGTGGTTGCTGTCTACCAACCTACTACCACAGGACGGTAGTACCTCCCTGGGTGGTTGCTGTCTACCAACCTACTACCACAGGATGGTAGTACCTCCCTGGGTGGTTGCTGTCTACCAACCTACTACCACAGGATGGTAGTACCTCCCTGGGTGGTTGTTGTCTACCAACCTACTACCACAGGACGGTAGTACCTCCCTGGGTGGTTGCTGTCTACCAACCTACTACCACAGGATGGTAGTACCTCCCTGGGTGGTTGCTGTCTACCAACCTACTACCACAGGACGGTAGTACCTCCCTGGGTGGTTGTTGTCTACCAACCTACTACCACAGGATGGTAGTACCTCCCTGGGTGGTTGTTGTCTACCAACCTACTACCACAGGACGGTAGTACCTCCCTGGGTGGTTGTTGTCTACCAACCTACTACCACAGGACGGTAGTACCTCCCTGGGTGGTTGCTGTCTACCAACCTACTACCACAGGACGGTAGTACCTCCCTGGGTGGTTGCTGTCTACCAACCTACTACCACAGGACGGTAGTACCTCCCTGGGTGGTTGCTGTCTACCAACCTACTACCACAGGACGGTAGTACCTCCCTGGGTGGTTGTTGTCTACCAACCTACTACCACAGGACGGTAGTACCTCCCTGGGTGGTTGTTGTCTACCAACCTACTACCACAGGATGGTAGTACCTCCCTGGGTGGTTGTTGTCTACCAACCTACTACCACAGGACGGTAGTACCTCCCTGGGTGGTTGTTGTCTACCAACCTACTACCACAGGACGGTAGTACCTCCCTGGGTGGTTGTTGTCTACCAACCTACTACCACAGGACGGTAGTACCTCCCTGGGTGGTTGTTGTCTACCAACCTACTACCACAGGACGGTAGTACCTCCCTGGGTGGTTGTTGTCTACCAACCTACTACCACAGGACGGTAGTACCTCCCTGGGTGGTTGTTGTCTACCAACCTACTACCACAGGACGGTAGTACCTCCCTGGGTGGTTGTTGTCTACCAACCTACTACCACAGGACGGTAGTACCTCCCTGGGTGGTTGTTGTCTACCAACCTACTACCACAGGATGGTAGTACCTCCCTGGGTGGTTGCTGTCTACCAACCTACTACCACAGGACAGTAGTACCTCCCTGGGTGGTTGCTGTCTACCAACCTACTACCACAGGACGGTAGTACCTCCCTGGGTGGTTGTTGTCTACCAACCTACTACCACAGGACGGTAGTACCTCCCTGGGTGGTTGTTGTCTACCAACCTACTACCACAGGATGGTAGTACCTCCCTGGGTGGTTGTTGTCTACCAACCTACTACCACAGGACGGTAGTACCTCCCTGGGTGGTTGTTGTCTACCAACCTACTACCACAGGACGGTAGTACCTCCCTGGGTGGTTGCTGTCTACCAACCTACTACCACAGGACGGTAGTACCTCCCTGGGTGGTTGTTGTCTACCAACCTACTACCACAGGACGGTAGTACCTCCCTGGGTGGTTGTTGTCTACCAACCTACTACCACAGGACGGTAGTACCTCCCTGGGTGGTTGTTGTCTACCAACCTACTACCACAGGACGGTAGTACCTCCCTGGGTGGTTGCTGTCTACCAACCTACTACCACAGGACGGTAGTACCTCCCTGGGTGGTTGTTGTCTACCAACCTACTACCACAGGATGGTAGTACCTCCCTGGGTGGTTGTTGTCTACCAACCTACTACCACAGGACGGTAGTACCTCCCTGGGTGGTTGTTGTCTACCAACCTACTACCACAGGACGGTAGTACCTCCCTGGGTGGTTGCTGTCTACCAACCTACTACCACAGGATGGTAGTACCTCCCTGGGTGGTTGCTGTCTACCAACCTACTACCACAGGACGGTAGTACCTCCCTGGGTGGTTGTTGTCTACCAACCTACTACCACAGGACGGTAGTACCTCCCTGGGTGGTTGCTGTCTACCAACCTACTACCACAGGACGGTAGTACCTCCCTGGGTGGTTGCTGTCTACCAACCTACTACCACAGGACGGTAGTACCTCCCTGGGTGGTTGCTGTCTACCAACCTACTACCACAGGACGGTAGTACCTCCCTGGGTGGTTGCTGTCTACCAACCTACTACCACAGGATGGTAGTACCTCCCTGGGTGGTTGCTGTCTACCAACCTACTACCACAGGACGGTAGTACCTCCCTGGGTGGTTGCTGTCTACCAACCTACTACCACAGGACGGTAGTACCTCCCTGGGTGGTTGTTGTCTACCAACCTACTACCACAGGACGGTAGTACCTCCCTGGGTGGTTGTTGTCTACCAACCTACTACCACAGGACGGTAGTACCTCCCTGGGTGGTTGCTGTCTACCAACCTACTACCACAGGACGGTAGTACCTCCCTGGGTGGTTGCTGTCTACCAACCTACTACCACAGGACGGTAGTACCTCCCTGGGTGGTTGCTGTCTACCAACCTACTACCACAGGACGGTAGTACCTCCCTGGGTGGTTGTTGTCTACCAACCTACTACCACAGGACGGTAGTACCTCCCTGGGTGGTTGCTGTCTACCAACCTACTACCACAGGACGGTAGTACCTCCCTGGGTGGTTGCTGTCTACCAACCTACTACCACAGGACGGTAGTACCTCCCTGGGTGGTTGCTGTCTACCAACCTACTACCACAGGACGGTAGTACCTCCCTGGGTGGTTGCTGTCTACCAACCTACTACCACAGGACGGTAGTACCTCCCTGGGTGGTTGTTGTCTACCAACCTACTACCACAGGACGGTAGTACCTCCCTGGGTGGTTGCTGTCTACCAACCTACTACCACAGGACGGTAGTACCTCCCTGGGTGGTTGTTGTCTACCAACCTACTACCACAGGACGGTAGTACCTCCCTGGGTGGTTGCTGTCTACCAACCTACTACCACAGGACGGTAGTACCTCCCTGGGTGGTTGCTGTCTACCAACCTACTACCACAGGACGGTAGTACCTCCCTGGGTGGTTGCTGTCTACCAACCTACTACCACAGGACGGTAGTACCTCCCTGGGTGGTTGCTGTCTACCAACCTACTACCACAGGACGGTAGTACCTCCCTGGGTGGTTGTTGTCTACCAACCTACTACCACAGGACGGTAGTACCTCCCTGGGTGGTTGCTGTCTACCAACCTACTACCACAGGACGGTAGTACCTCCCTGGGTGGTTGCTGTCTACCAACCTACTACCACAGGACGGTAGTACCTCCCTGGGTGGTTGTTGTCTACCAACCTACTACCACAGGACGGTAGTACCTCCCTGGGTGGTTGTTGTCTACCAACCTACTACCACAGGATGGTAGTACCTCCCTGGGTGGTTGTTGTCTACCAACCTACTACCACAGGACGGTAGTACCTCCCTGGGTGGTTGTTGTCTACCAACCTACTACCACAGGACGGTAGTACCTCCCTGGGTGGTTGCTGTCTACCAACCTACTACCACAGGACGGTAGTACCTCCCTGGGTGGTTGTTGTCTACCAACCTACTACCACAGGACGGTAGTACCTCCCTGGGTGGTTGCTGTCTACCAACCTACTACCACAGGACGGTAGTACCTCCCTGGGTGGTTGCTGTCTACCAACCTACTACCACAGGACGGTAGTACCTCCCTGGGTGGTTGTTGTCTACCAACCTACTACCACAGGACGGTAGTACCTCCCTGGGTGGTTGTTGTCTACCAACCTACTACCACAGGACGGTAGTACCTCCCTGGGTGGTTGCTGTCTACCAACCTACTACCACAGGACGGTAGTACCTCCCTGGGTGGTTGTTGTCTACCAACCTACTACCACAGGACGGTAGTACCTCCCTGGGTGGTTGCTGTCTACCAACCTACTACCACAGGATGGTAGTACCTCCCTGGGTGGTTGCTGTCTACCAACCTACTACCACAGGACGGTAGTACCTCCCTGGGTGGTTGCTGTCTACCAACCTACTACCACAGGACGGTAGTACCTCCCTGGGTGGTTGCTGTCTACCAACCTACTACCACAGGACGGTAGTACCTCCCTGGGTGGTTGCTGTCTACCAACCTACTACCACAGGATGGTAGTACCTCCCTGGGTGGTTGCTGTCTACCAACCTACTACCACAGGACGGTAGTACCTCCCTGGGTGGTTGCTGTCTACCAACCTACTACCACAGGATGGTAGTACCTCCCTGGGTGGTTGCTGTCTACCAACCTACTACCACAGGATGGTAGTACCTCCCTGGGTGGTTGCTGTCTACCAACCTACTACCACAGGATGGTAGTACCTCCCTGGGTGGTTGCTGTCTACCAACCTACTACCACAGGACGGTAGTACCTCCCTGGGTGGTTGCTGTCTACCAACCTACTACCACAGGACGGTAGTACCTCCCTGGGTGGTTGCTGTCTACCAACCTACTACCACAGGACGGTAGTACCTCCCTGGGTGGTTGTTGTCTACCAACCTACTACCACAGGACGGTAGTACCTCCCTGGGTGGTTGCTGTCTACCAACCTACTACCACAGGACGGTAGTACCTCCCTGGGTGGTTGCTGTCTACCAACCTACTACCACAGGACGGTAGTACCTCCCTGGGTGGTTGCTGTCTACCAACCTACTACCACAGGACGGTAGTACCTCCCTGGGTGGTTGTTGTCTACCAACCTACTACCACAGGACGGTAGTACCTCCCTGGGTGGTTGCTGTCTACCAACCTACTACCACAGGACGGTAGTACCTCCCTGGGTGGTTGCTGTCTACCAACCTACTACCACAGGACGGTAGTACCTCCCTGGGTGGTTGCTGTCTACCAACCTACTACCACAGGACGGTAGTACCTCCCTGGGTGGTTGCTGTCTACCAACCTACTACCACAGGACGGTAGTACCTCCCTGGGTGGTTGCTGTCTACCAACCTACTACCACAGGACGGTAGTACCTCCCTGGGTGGTTGTTGTCTACCAACCTACTACCACAGGACGGTAGTACCTCCCTGGGTGGTTGCTGTCTACCAACCTACTACCACAGGACGGTAGTACCTCCCTGGGTGGTTGCTGTCTACCAACCTACTACCACAGGACGGTAGTACCTCCCTGGGTGGTTGCTGTCTACCAACCTACTACCACAGGACGGTAGTACCTCCCTGGGTGGTTGCTGTCTACCAACCTACTACCACAGGACGGTAGTACCTCCCTGGGTGGTTGCTGTCTACCAACCTACTACCACAGGACGGTAGTACCTCCCTGGGTGGTTGCTGTCTACCAACCTACTACCACAGGACGGTAGTACCTCCCTGGGTGGTTGCTGTCTACCAACCTACTACCACAGGACGGTAGTACCTCCCTGGGTGGTTGCTGTCTACCAACCTACTACCACAGGACGGTAGTACCTCCCTGGGTGGTTGCTGTCTACCAACCTACTACCACAGGACGGTAGTACCTCCCTGGGTGGTTGCTGTCTACCAACCTACTACCACAGGACGGTAGTACCTCCCTGGGTGGTTGCTGTCTACCAACCTACTACCACAGGACGGTAGTACCTCCCTGGGTGGTTGCTGTCTACCAACCTACTACCACAGGACGGTAGTACCTCCCTGGGTGGTTGTTGTCTACCAACCTACTACCACAGGACGGTAGTACCTCCCTGGGTGGTTGCTGTCTACCAACCTACTACCACAGGACGGTAGTACCTCCCTGGGTGGTTGCTGTCTACCAACCTACTACCACAGGACGGTAGTACCTCCCTGGGTGGTTGTTGTCTACCAACCTACTACCACAGGACGGTAGTACCTCCCTGGGTGGTTGCTGTCTACCAACCTACTACCACAGGACGGTAGTACCTCCCTGGGTGGTTGCTGTCTACCAACCTACTACCACAGGACGGTAGTACCTCCCTGGGTGGTTGCTGTCTACCAACCTACTACCACAGGACGGTAGTACCTCCCTGGGTGGTTGTTGTCTACCAACCTACTACCACAGGACGGTAGTACCTCCCTGGGTGGTTGCTGTCTACCAACCTACTACCACAGGACGGTAGTACCTCCCTGGGTGGTTGCTGTCTACCAACCTACTACCACAGGACGGTAGTACCTCCCTGGGTGGTTGCTGTCTACCAACCTACTACCACAGGACGGTAGTACCTCCCTGGGTGGTTGCTGTCTACCAACCTACTACCACAGGACGGTAGTACCTCCCTGGGTGGTTGCTGTCTACCAACCTACTACCACAGGACGGTAGTACCTCCCTGGGTGGTTGCTGTCTACCAACCTACTACCACAGGATGGTAGTACCTCCCTGGGTGGTTGCTGTCTACCAACCTACTACCACAGGACGGTAGTACCTCCCTGGGTGGTTGCTGTCTACCAACCTACTACCACAGGACGGTAGTACCTCCCTGGGTGGTTGTTGTCTACCAACCTACTACCACAGGACGGTAGTACCTCCCTGGGTGGTTGCTGTCTACCAACCTACTACCACAGGACGGTAGTACCTCCCTGGGTGGTTGCTGTCTACCAACCTACTACCACAGGACGGTAGTACCTCCCTGGGTGGTTGCTGTCTACCAACCTACTACCACAGGACGGTAGTACCTCCCTGGGTGGTTGCTGTCTACCAACCTACTACCACAGGACGGTAGTACCTCCCTGGGTGGTTGTTGTCTACCAACCTACTACCACAGGACGGTAGTACCTCCCTGGGTGGTTGCTGTCTACCAACCTACTACCACAGGACGGTAGTACCTCCCTGGGTGGTTGCTGTCTACCAACCTACTACCACAGGACGGTAGTACCTCCCTGGGTGGTTGCTGTCTACCAACCTACTACCACAGGACGGTAGTACCTCCCTGGGTGGTTGCTGTCTACCAACCTACTACCACAGGACGGTAGTACCTCCCTGGGTGGTTGCTGTCTACCAACCTACTACCACAGGACGGTAGTACCTCCCTGGGTGGTTGCTGTCTACCAACCTACTACCACAGGACGGTAGTACCTCCATGGGTGGTTGCTGTCTACCAACCTACTACCACAGGACGGTAGTACCTCCCTGGGTGGTTGCTGTCTACCAACCTACTACCACAGGACGGTAGTACCTCCCTGGGTGGTTGCTTGTATACCAACCTACTACCACAGGACGGTAGTACCTCCCTGGGTGGTTGTTGTCTACCAACCTACTACCACAGGACGGTAGTACCTCCCTGGGTGGTTGTTGTCTACCAACCTACTACCACAGGACGGTAGTACCTCCCTGGGTGGTTGCTGTCTACCAACCTACTACCACAGGACGGTAGTACCTCCCTGGGTGGTTGCTGTCTACCAACCTACTACC
This sequence comes from Cherax quadricarinatus, assembly GCF_038502225.1. Classification (NCBI taxonomy): domain Eukaryota; kingdom Metazoa; phylum Arthropoda; class Malacostraca; order Decapoda; family Parastacidae; genus Cherax; species Cherax quadricarinatus. The sequence continues at coordinate 77,178,111 of NC_091294.1, forward strand.
ACAGGACGGTAGTACCTCCCTGGGTGGTTGCTGTCTACCAACCTACTACCACAGGACGGTAGTACCTCCCTGGGTGGTTGTTGTCTACCAACCTACTACCACAGGACGGTAGTACCTCCCTGGGTGGTTGCTGTCTACCAACCTACTACCACAGGACGGTAGTACCTCCCTGGGTGGTTGTTGTCTACCAACCTACTACCACAGGACGGTAGTACCTCCCTGGGTGGTTGCTGTCTACCAACCTACTACCACAGGACGGTAGTACCTCCCTGGGTGGTTGCTGTCTACCAACCTACTACCACAGGATGGTAGTACCTCCCTGGGTGGTTGCTGTTTACCAGCCTACTACCAAAGGACGGTAGTAGCTTCCTGGGTGGTTGTGTCTACCAACCTAATACCACAGAATGGTAGTACCTCACTGGATGGTTGCTGTTTACCAACCTACTACAACAGGATGGTAGTACCTCCCTGGGTGGTTGCTGTCTACCAACCTACTACCACAGGACGGTAGTACCTCCCTGGGTGGTTGCTGTCTACCAACCTACTACCACAGGACGGTAGTACCTCCCTGGGTGGTTGCTGTCTACCAACCTACTACCACAGGACGGTAGTACCTCCCTGGGTGGTTGCTGTCTACCAACCTACTACCACAGGACGGTAGTACCTCCCTGGGTGGTTGTTGTCTACCAACCTACTACCACAGGACGGTAGTACCTCCCTGGGTGGTTGCTGTCTACCAACCTACTACCACAGGACGGTAGTACCTCCCTGGGTGGTTGCTGTCTACCAACCTACTACCACAGGACGGTAGTACCTCCCTGGGTGGTTGCTGTCTACCAACCTACTACCACAGGACGGTAGTACCTCCCTGGGTGGTTGCTGTCTACCAACCTACTACCACAGGACGGTAGTACCTCCCTGGGTGGTTGCTGTCTAGTACCTCCCTGGGTGGTTGCTGTCTACCAACCTACTACCACAGGACGGTAGTACCTCCCTGGGTGGTTGTTGTCTACCAACCTACTACCACAGGACGGTAGTACCTCCCTGGGTGGTTGTTGTCTACCAACCTACTACCACAGGACGGTAGTACCTCCCTGGGTGGTTGCTGTCTACCAACCTACTACCACAGGACGGTAGTACCTCCCTGGGTGGTTGCTGTCTACCAACCTACTACCACAGGACGGTAGTACCTCCCTGGGTGGTTGCTGTCTACCAACCTACTACCACAGGACGGTAGTACCTCCCTGGGTGGTTGCTGTCTACCAACCTACTACCACAGGACGGTAGTACCTCCCTGGGTGGTTGCTGTCTACCAACCTACTACCACAGGACGGTAGTACCTCCCTGGGTGGTTGTTGTCTACCAACCTACTACCACAGGACGGTAGTACCTCCCTGGGTGGTTGCTGTCTACCAACCTACTACCACAGGACGGTAGTACCTCCCTGGGTGGTTGTTGTCTACCAACCTACTACCACAGGACGGTAGTACCTCCCTGGGTGGTTGTTGTCTACCAACCTACTACCACAGGACGGTAGTACCTCCCTGGGTGGTTGCTGTCTACCAACCTACTACCACAGGACGGTAGTACCTCCCTGGGTGGTTGCTGTCTACCAACCTACTACCACAGGACGGTAGTACCTCCCTGGGTGGTTGCTGTCTACCAACCTACTACCACAGGACGGTAGTACCTCCCTGGGTGGTTGCTGTCTACCAACCTACTACCACAGGATGGTAGTACCTCCCTGGGTGGTTGCTGTCTACCAACCTACTACCACAGGACGGTAGTACCTCCCTGGGTGGTTGCTGTCTACCAACCTACTACCACAGGACGGTAGTACCTCCCTGGGTGGTTGTTGTCTACCAACCTACTACCACAGGACGGTAGTACCTCCCTGGGTGGTTGCTGTCTACCAACCTACTACCACAGGACGGTAGTACCTCCCTGGGTGGTTGCTGTCTACCAACCTACTACCACAGGACGGTAGTACCTCCCTGGGTGGTTGCTGTCTACCAACCTACTACCACAGGACGGTAGTACCTCCCTGGGTGGTTGCTGTCTACCAACCTACTACCACAGGACGGTAGTACCTCCCTGGGTGGTTGCTGTCTACCAACCTACTACCACAGGACGGTAGTACCTCCCTGGGTGGTTGCTGTCTACCAACCTACTACCACAGGACGGTAGTACCTCCCTGGGTGGTTGCTGTCTACCAACCTACTACCACAGGACGGTAGTACCTCCCTGGGTGGTTGCTGTCTCCCTGGGTGGTTGCTGTCTACCAACCTACTACCACAGGACGGTAGTACCTCCCTGGGTGGTTGTTGTCTACCAACCTACTACCACAGGACGGTAGTACCTCCCTGGGTGGTTGCTGTCTACCAACCTACTACCACAGGACGGTAGTACCTCCCTGGGTGGTTGCTGTCTACCAACCTACTACCACAGGACGGTAGTACCTCCCTGGGTGGTTGCTGTCTACCAACCTACTACCACAGGACGGTAGTACCTCCCTGGGTGGTTGCTGTCTACCAACCTACTACCACAGGACGGTAGTACCTCCCTGGGTGGTTGCTGTCTACCAACCTACTACCACAGGACGGTAGTACCTCCCTGGGTGGTTGCTGTCTACCAACCTACTACCACAGGACGGTAGTACCTCCCTGGGTGGTTGCTGTCTACCAACCTACTACCACAGGACGGTAGTACCTCCCTGGGTGGTTGCTGTCTACCAACCTACTACCACAGGACGGTAGTACCTCCCTGGGTGGTTGCTGTCTACCAACCTACTACCACAGGACGGTAGTACCTCCCTGGGTGGTTGCTGTCTACCAACCTACTACCACAGGACGGTAGTACCTCCCTGGGTGGTTGTTGTCTACCAACCTACTACCACAGGACGGTAGTACCTCCCTGGGTGGTTGCTGTCTACCAACCTACTACCACAGGACGGTAGTACCTCCCTGGGTGGTTGCTGTCTACCAACCTACTACCACAGGACGGTAGTACCTCCCTGGGTGGTTGCTGTCTACCAACCTACTACCACAGGACGGTAGTACCTCCCTGGGTGGTTGCTGTCTACCAACCTACTACCACAGGACGGTAGTACCTCCCTGGGTGGTTGCTGTCTACCAACCTACTACCACAGGACGGTAGTACCTCCCTGGGTGGTTGCTGTCTACCAACCTACTACCACAGGACGGTAGTACCTCCCTGGGTGGTTGCTGTCTACCAACCTACTACCACAGGACGGTAGTACCTCCCTGGGTGGTTGCTGTCTACCAACCTACTACCACAGGACGGTAGTACCTCCCTGGGTGGTTGCTGTCTACCAACCTACTACCACAGGACGGTAGTACCTCCCTGGGTGGTTGCTGTCTACCAACCTACTACCACAGGACGGTAGTACCTCCCTGGGTGGTTGTTGTCTACCAACCTACTACCACAGGACGGTAGTACCTCCCTGGGTGGTTGCTGTCTACCAACCTACTACCACAGGACGGTAGTACCTCCCTGGGTGGTTGCTGTCTACCAACCTACTACCACAGGACGGTAGTACCTCCCTGGGTGGTTGCTGTCTACCAACCTACTACCACAGGACGGTAGTACCTCCCTGGGTGGTTGCTGTCTACCAACCTACTACCACAGGACGGTAGTACCTCCCTGGGTGGTTGCTGTCTACCAACCTACTACCACAGGACGGTAGTACCTCCCTGGGTGGTTGCTGTCTACCAACCTACTACCACAGGACGGTAGTACCTCCCTGGGTGGTTGCTGTCTACCAACCTACTACCACAGGACGGTAGTACCTCCCTGGGTGGTTGCTGTCTACCAACCTACTACCACAGGACGGTAGTACCTCCCTGGGTGGTTGCTGTCTACCAACCTACTACCACAGGACGGTAGTACCTCCCTGGGTGGTTGCTGTCTACCAACCTACTACCACAGGACGGTAGTACCTCCCTGGGTGGTTGCTGTCTACCAACCTACTACCACAGGACGGTAGTACCTCCCTGGGTGGTTGCTGTCTACCAACCTACTACCACAGGACGGTAGTACCTCCCTGGGTGGTTGCTGTCTACCAACCTACTACCACAGGACGGTAGTACCTCCCTGGGTGGTTGCTGTCTACCAACCTACTACCACAGGACGGTAGTACCTCCCTGGGTGGTTGCTGTCTACCAACCTACTACCACAGGACGGTAGTACCTCCCTGGGTGGTTGCTGTCTACCAACCTACTACCACAGGACGGTAGTACCTCCCTGGGTGGTTGCTGTCTACCAACCTACTACCACAGGACGGTAGTACCTCCCTGGGTGGTTGCTGTCTACCAACCTACTACCACAGGACGGTAGTACCTCCCTGGGTGGTTGCTGTCTACCAACCTACTACCACAGGACGGTAGTACCTCCCTGGGTGGTTGCTGTCTACCAACCTACTACCACAGGACGGTAGTACCTCCCTGGGTGGTTGCTGTCTACCAACCTACTACCACAGGACGGTAGTACCTCCCTGGGTGGTTGCTGTCTACCAACCTACTACCACAGGACGGTAGTACCTCCCTGGGTGGTTGCTGTCTACCAACCTACTACCACAGGACGGTAGTACCTCCCTGGGTGGTTGTTGTCTACCAACCTACTACCACAGGACGGTAGTACCTCCCTGGGTGGTTGCTGTCTACCAACCTACTACCACAGGACGGTAGTACCTCCCTGGGTGGTTGCTGTCTACCAACCTACTACCACAGGACGGTAGTACCTCCCTGGGTGGTTGCTGTCTACCAACCTACTACCACAGGACGGTAGTACCTCCCGGTGTGGTTGCTGTCTACCAACCTACTACCACAGGACGGTAGTACCTCCCTGGGTGGTTGCTGTCTACCAACCTACTACCACAGGACGGTAGTACCTCCCTGGGTGGTTGCTGTCTAACAACCTACTACCACAGGACGGTAGTACCTCCCTGGGTGGTTGCTGTCTACCAACCTACTACCACAGGACGGTAGTACCTCCCTGGGTGGTTGCTGTCTACCAACCTACTACCACAGGACGGTAGTACCTCCCTGGGTGGTTGCTGTCTACCAACCTACTACCACAGGACGGTAGTACCTCCCTGGGTGGTTGCTGTCTACCAACCTACTACCACAGGACGGTAGTACCTCCCTGGGTGGTTGCTGTCTACCAACCTACTACCACAGGACGGTAGTACCTCCCTGGGTGGTTGCTGTCTACCAACCTACTACCACAGGACGGTAGTACCTCCCTGGGTGGTTGCTGTCTACCAACCTACTACCACAGGACGGTAGTACCTCCCTGGGTGGTTGCTGTCTACCAACCTACTACCACAGGACGGTAGTACCTCCCTGGGTGGTTGCTGTCTACCAACCTACTACCACAGGACGGTAGTACCTCCCTGGGTGGTTGCTGTCTACCAACCTACTACCACAGGACGGTAGTACCTCCCTGGGTGGTTGCTGTCTACCAACCTACTACCACAGGACGGTAGTACCTCCCTGGGTGGTTGCTGTCTACCAACCTACTACCACAGGACGGTAGTACCTCCCTGGGTGGTTGCTGTCTACCAACCTACTACCACAGGACGGTAGTACCTCCCTGGGTGGTTGCTGTCTACCAACCTACTACCACAGGACGGTAGTACCTCCCTGGGTGGTTGCTGTCTACCAACCTACTACCACAGGACGGTAGTACCTCCCTGGGTGGTTGCTGTCTACCAACCTACTACCACAGGACGGTAGTACCTCCCTGGGTGGTTGCTGTCTACCAATCTACTACCACAGGACGGTAGTACCTCCCTGGGTGGTTGCTGTCTACCAACCTACTACCACAGGACGGTAGTACCTCCCTGGGTGGTTGCTGTCTACCAACCTACTACCACAGGACGGTAGTACCTCCCTGGGTGGTTGCTGTCTACCAACCTACTACCACAGGACGGTAGTACCTCCCTGGGTGGTTGCTGTCTACCAACCTACTACCACAGGACGGTAGTACCTCCCTGGGTGGTTGCTGTCTACCAACCTACTACCACAGGACGGTAGTACCTCCCTGGGTGGTTGCTGTCTACCAACCTACTACCACAGGACGGTAGTACCTCCCTGGGTGGTTGCTGTCTACCAACCTACTACCACAGGACGGTAGTACCTCCCTGGGTGGTTGCTGTCTACCAACCTACTACCACAGGACGGTAGTACCTCCCTGGGTGGTTGCTGTCTACCAACCTACTACCACAGGACGGTAGTACCTCCCTGGGTGGTTGCTGTCTACCAACCTACTACCACAGGACGGTAGTACCTCCCTGGGTGGTTGCTGTCTACCAACCTACTACCACAGGACGGTAGTACCTCCCTGGGTGGTTGCTGTCTACCAACCTACTACCACAGGACGGTAGTACCTCCCTGGGTGGTTGCTGTCTACCAACCTACTACCACAGGACGGTAGTACCTCCCTGGGTGGTTGCTGTCTACCAACCTACTACCACAGGACGGTAGTACCTCCCTGGGTGGTTGCTGTCTACCAACCTACTACCACAGGATGGTAGTACCTCCCTGGGTGGTTGCTGTCTACCAACCTACTACCACAGGACGGTAGTACCTCCCTGGGTGGTTGCTGTCTACCAACCTACTACCACAGGACGGTAGTACCTCCCTGGGTGGTTGCTGTCTACCAACCTACTACCACAGGACGGTAGTACCTCCCTGGGTGGTTGCTGTCTACCAACCTACTACCACAGGACGGTAGTACCTCCCTGGGTGGTTGCTGTCTACCAACCTACTACCACAGGACGGTAGTACCTCCCTGGGTGGTTGCTGTCTACCAACCTACTACCACAGGACGGTAGTACCTCCCTGGGTGGTTGCTGTCTACCAACCTACTACCACAGGACGGTAGTACCTCCCTGGGTGGTTGCTGTCTACCAACCTACTACCACAGGACGGTAGTACCTCCCTGGGTGGTTGCTGTCTACCAACCTACTACCACAGGACGGTAGTACCTCCCTGGGTGGTTGCTGTCTACCAACCTACTACCACAGGACGGTAGTACCTCCCTGGGTGGTTGCTGTCTACCAACCTACTACCACAGGACGGTAGTACCTCCCTGGGTGGTTGCTGTCTACCAACCTACTACCACAGGACGGTAGTACCTCCCTGGGTGGTTGCTGTCTACCAACCTACTACCACAGGACGGTAGTACCTCCCTGGGTGGTTGCTGTCTACCAACCTACTACCACAGGACGGTAGTACCTCCCTGGGTGGTTGCTGTCTACCAACCTACTACCACAGGACGGTAGTACCTCCCTGGGTGGTTGCTGTCTACCAACCTACTACCACAGGACGGTAGTACCTCCCTGGGTGGTTGCTGTCTACCAACCTACTACCACAGGACGGTAGTACCTCCCTGGGTGGTTGCTGTCTACCAACCTACTACCACAGGACGGTAGTACCTCCCTGGGTGGTTGCTGTCTACCAACCTACTACCACAGGACGGTAGTACCTCCCTGGGTGGTTGCTGTCTACCAACCTACTACCACAGGATGGTAGTACCTCCCTGGGTGGTTGCTGTCTACCAACCTACTACCACAGGACGGTAGTACCTCCCTGGGTGGTTGCTGTCTACCAACCTACTACCACAGGACGGTAGTACCTCCCTGGGTGGTTGCTGTCTACCAACCTACTACCACAGGACGGTAGTACCTCCCTGGGTGGTTGCTGTCTACCAACCTACTACCACAGGACGGTAGTACCTCCCTGGGTGGTTGTTGTCTACCAACCTACTACCACAGGACGGTAGTACCTCCCTGGGTGGTTGCTGTCTACCAACCTACTACCACAGGACGGTAGTACCTCCCTGGGTGGTTGCTGTCTACCAACCTACTACCACAGGACGGTAGTACCTCCCTGGGTGGTTGCTGTCTACCAACCTACTACCACAGGACGGTAGTACCTCCCTGGGTGGTTGCTGTCTACCAACCTACTACCACAGGACGGTAGTACCTCCCTGGGTGGTTGCTGTCTACCAACCTACTACCACAGGACGGTAGTACCTCCCTGGGTGGTTGTTGTCTACCAACCTACTACCACAGGATGGTAGTACCTCCCTGGGTGGTTGCTGTCTACCAACCTACTACCACAGGATGGTAGTACCTCCCTGGGTGGTTGCTGTCTACCAACCTACTACCACAGGACGGTAGTACCTCCCTGGGTGGTTGCTGTCTACCAACCTACTACCACAGGACGGTAGTACCTCCCTGGGTGGTTGCTGTCTACCAACCTACTACCACAGGACGGTAGTACCTCCCTGGGTGGTTGTTGTCTACCAACCTACTACCACAGGATGGTAGTACCTCCCTGGGTGGTTGCTGTCTACCAACCTACTACCACAGGATGGTAGTACCTCCCTGGGTGGTTGCTGTCTACCAACCTACTACCACAGGATGGTAGTACCTCCCTGGGTGGTTGCTGTCTACCAACCTACTACCACAGGATGGTAGTACCTCCCTGGGTGGTTGCTGTCTACCAACCTACTACCACAGGATGGTAGTACCTCCCTGGGTGGTTGCTGTTTACCAGCATACTACCACAAGATGGTAGTACCTTCCTCGGTGGTTGCTGTCTACCATCATACTACCATAGGATGATAGTACCTTCCTGGGTGGTTGCTGTCTACCAACCTACTTCCACAGGATGGTAGTACCTCCCTGGGTGGTTGCTGTCTTCCAGCATACTACCATAGGATGGTAGTACCTCCCTGGGTGGTTGCTGTCTACCAGCATACTACCACAGGATGGTGGTACCTCCCTGGGTGGTTGCTGTCTACCAGCATACTACCACAGGATGGTGGTACCTCCTTGGGTGGTTGCTGTCTACCAGCATACTACAACAGGATGGTGGTGCCTCCTTGGGTGGTTGCTGTCTACAGCATACTACCACAGGATGGTGGTACCTCCTTGGGTGGTTGCTGTCTACCAGCATACTACCACAGGATGGTGGTACTTCCTTGGGTGGTTGCTGTCTACCAGCATACTACCACAGGATGGTGGTACTTGCTTGGGTGGTTGCTGTCTACCAGCATACTACCACAGGATGGTGGTACCTCCTTGGGTGGTTGCTGTCTACCAGCATACTACCACAGGATGGTGGTACCTCCTTGGGTGGTTGCTGTCTACCAGCATACTACCACAGGATGGTGGTACTTCCTTGGGTGGTTGCTGTCTACCAGCATACTACCACAGGATGGTGGTACCTCCTTGGGTGGTTGCTGTCTGCCAGCATACTACCACAGGATGGTAGTACCTCTCTGGGTGGTTGCTCTTAACCAACCTACTACCACAGGACGGTAGTACCTCCCTGGGTGGTTGTCTACCAGCATACTACCACAGGATGGTGGTACTTGCTTGGGTGGTTGCTGTCTACCAGCATACTACCACAGGATGGTGGTACCTCCTTGGGTGGCTGCTGTCTACCAGCATACTACCACAGGATGGTGGTACCTCCTTGGGTGGTTGCTGTCTGCCAGCATACTACCACAGGATGGTGGTACTTCCTTGGGTGGTTGCTGTCTACCAGCATACTACCACAGGATGGTGGTACCTCCTTGGGTGGTTGCTGTCTACCAGCATACTACCACAGGATGGTGGTACCTCCTTGGGTGGTTGCTGTCTGCCAGCATACTACCACAGGATGGTGGTACCTCCTTGGGTGGTTGCTGTCTGCCAGCATACTACCTAGGATATTATAGACATAGACATATAATGGACATAGATATTAAATGGACATAGACATATAATAAGAACATAAGAAAGAAGGAACACTGCAACAGGCCTACTGGCCCATGCGAGGCAGGTTCAGTTCTCCCACCAGCTTAAGCCAATGCCTGTACCTAGTCAGGTCAGGTCACATTCACTTAAGGAAGGAGCACGGCATCTGACCTAGTAGCACAAGGTAGTCAGGTCCAACTCACACCCACTATTGTGTTTATCTAACCTATTTTTAAAACTACACAATGTTTTAGCTTCTATGATGGTACTCATGAGTTTGTTCCACTCATCCACAACTCTGTTACCAAACAAGTACTTTCCTATATCCTTCCTGAAGCTGATATTTTTTTTTTTTTTTTAATTTTAATTTTAATTTTTGCGAGTCATGTCTTGGCTAGATATTTTTAGTGTGTTATTTACATCCCCTTTATTTATTCCCTTTTTTTATTTATACACCTCAGTCATATGCCCCTTAATTCTATGCCTTTCTAGAGGGTGCAGATTCAGGGCCTCAGTCTATCCTCATAGGGAAGGTTTCTGATACATGGGATCAACTTTGTCATCCTCCTCTGTACACTCTCCAGTGCATTTATATCCATTCTGTAATACGGTGACCAGAACTGTGCAGCGTAATCTTAATGAGGCCTAACCAAGGATGTATAGAGTTGAAGAACAACCTGAGGACTTCTATTATTTATACTTCTAGATATGAAGCCAAGAATTCTGTTAGCTTTATTGCGAACACTTCAAATTCAAATGCTTATTTCCTTGTAAAACTTACAATGTGTGGTTTACATGTTTTTTTTTTTTTTTTTTTTTTTTTTTTTTTTTTTTTTAAACAAGTCGGCCGTCTCCCACCGAGGCAGGGTGATCCAAAACAGAAAGAAAATCCCCAAAAAGAAAATACTTTCATCATCATTCAACACTTTCACCACACTCACACATTATCACTGTTTTTGCAGAGGTGCTCAGAATACAACAGTTTAGAAGCATATACATATAAAGATACACAACATATCCCTCCAAACTGCCAATATCCCAAACCCCTCCTTTAAAGTGCAGGCATTGTACTTCCCATTTCCAGGACTCAAGTCCAACTATATGAAAATAACCGGTTTCCCTGAATCCCTTCACTAAATATTGACCTGCTCACACTCCAACAGATCGTCAGGTTATAAGATATTAATAATATTAATATCTTAATATTAATATTAATAATAATAATATTAATGTTATAAGATATTAATTACAAAGAAGACCACTGGCATGCCTAGGCATTTTGGGCAGACTAATGCTAATTTTTTTTTTTTTCAACAAACCGGCCATATCCCACCAAGGCAGGGTGGCCCTAAAAGAAAAACGAAAGTTTCTCTTTTTAATTTTAGTAATTTATACAGGAGAAGGGGTTACTAGCCCCTTGCTCCCGGCATTTTAGTCGCCTCTTATGACACACATGGCTTATGGAGGAAGAATTCTGTTCCACTTCCCCATGGAGATGAGAGGAAACAAACAAGAACAAGAACTAGAAAGAAAATAGAAGAAAACCCAGAGGGGTGTGTATATATATGCTTGTACATGTATGTGTAGTGTGACCTAAGTGTAAGTAGAAGTAGCAAGACATACCTGAAATCTTGCATGTTTATGAGACAGAAAAAAGGACACCAGCAATCCTACCATCATGTAAAACAATTACAAGCTTTCGTTTTACACTCACTTGACAGGACGGTAGTACCTCCCTGGGTGATTGCTGTCTAACAACCTACTACCTAGTAATGCTAATTCTTACTCTATATTGATATATGTAGGTTATGGAGCAGTACATTTGAACATATTAGATGCATACATAATTAGATACATACCTAATTAGGCACATACATAATTAAATTTAAAATAATTAGGTAGTACACATCATATAACAATATTACAAATGGTAGATTTAGTAATAGGATTGGATTTGTCTTGGCATGATACATTGTTTCTATTAAAGTTCATATACTGGAAGAGTATCTTAGGCAAACTTAGGACTAACTATATTAGGAATTTTATGTTTATAGTCATTTACGTGGGCATAAGTGTAAATTAGGGAGGAATTACAGATAACGAGAGTAAGACTATATTGTTTTGGATGTGTTCATGATAGAAAAAAGAGAATTTGGTGATGTTCATTTGGTTTGCTGACAGTGGGGGTATGTTAGGGAGATAAGATGTTTTTTAATGGTAGTTTTGAAAATGGTGGTTGAGTCTGCAGTTCTAGAGTTTTCAGGCAGGGAATTCCAGATTTTAGGCCCTTCTATGTAGATCGAATTTTTGTAGAGGTTTAGCTGGACACGGGGAATGTCATAGAGATTTTTGTGTCTGGTATAGTGTCTATGGGTCCTGTTGCAACTATCAAGAAAGTGTTTTAGTTCAGGGTTAATATTAAAATTTATGGTTCTGTAAATGTAGGTTGCACAATAGTAGGTGTGAATGTTCTGTACGGTGAGTAGGTTTAGGTCTTTGAAGAGTGGGGGTGTGTGTTGTCTTGCATTGGATTGTGTGATAATTCTTACTGCGGCTTTCTGTTGGGTTATTATTGGCTTTAGGTGAGTTGCTGCTGTTGATCCCCTGCACAAATAACATAAGTGCACTGTTGTCTTGGTTTCAAATTACTGCTAATCAGAACTCCTAAATCCTTCTCACAATCAGTAGTATTAAGATCTACATTATTTAGTTTATATGTGACATGGTTATTTTTCTGTCCAACATTTAGAACTTTGCATTTTTCTATATTAAGCTGCATCTGCCACTTCTGCAACCACTGCATCAGTCTACTCAAATCATCCTGGAGTGCTCTAATGTCCTCATAGAATGAATTGGACGGCCTATTTTGGTGTCATCAACAAATTTGCTTATGTCGCTATTTATTCCCTCGTCTATATCGTTTATGTAAATTGTGAACAACAAGGGACCCAACACTGACCTCTATGGAACACCACTTGTGATGTGCCCCCCCTCTGATTTCTTCCTGTTTATGCAAACTCTCTGCTGCCTATTTGTCAACCATGCCTCTTCCCAGGAAAAAGTTTCTCCTCCTATTCCGTGTGCCTTAAGTTTCCTCAACAGCCTCTGATTTGTAACTCTATGGAAGGCCTTACTTATGTCCATATACACAATATCATATTCATTACAATGATTTACCTCCTCAAATACCTTGCTGAATAAAGTTTGTAAATTTGTAAGGCAGGAATGCCCCTTTGTAAAACCTTGTTGAGATTCAGTAATCAATTTATGCCCTTCAAGATGGCTACAAATTACTTCGACAGTTATTGATATCATAAATTTTCCCACTATGGAGGTTAGGCTTATTGGTCTGTAGTTTGAAGCTAAGGACCTGTCACCTGCTTTGTAAATAGGTATTACATTTGCCATTTTCCACTTGTCAGGCACTATGCCAGTTTGTAGTGACATGTTAAAAAGATTAGCCAAATGTTTGCTAAGTTCCTCTTTACATTCCTTTAAAACCCTTGCATATAATAAACATATGATGATAGAGATGTAGTTCTTCTTTCAACAAAACTGTCATATCCCACTGAAACAGAGTGGCCCAAAAACGAAAAACAAAAGCTTCTCTTTTTGACTATAGTAATGTATACCGGAGAAGGGGTTACTAGCCCCTTGCTCCCAGCATTTCAGTTGCCTCTTACGACACACATGGCTTACGGAGGAAGAATTCTGCTCCACTTACCCATGGAGAAGAAATGTAGTTAATATATATATTGTATTGCAGGAGAGGTTGTACCTGGTCTACCAGCGGTCAGGTTGCCACAGTTTACTGCCGTGGTTAATGGAACGACTCTCTCATTCGGCGACATCTTGGAGGACATTGGATCTGGAGTTGCTATTATCCCCATTCTTTCCATCTTGGGCACTGTGGCTATTGCTAATGCTTTCTGTGGTGGCAAGACTCTGGATGCCAAGCAGGTGGGATGCTCTTTTTTTTTTTTTACACAGGGTTTGACAAGGTTAGGTTAAGGATTCCTAGCTTTATTGACAAGCTATTTACAGGTTAAAGATTCCTAACTTTATTGACAAGCTAAGAGCTGTTACCTACATCAGCTCATTTGAAAGCATTTTTATTGTTATGAGACATACAAGTAGGGAACAGGATGAAGTTGGAGCCATCTGTGGGTCAGCATTTTCATTTGATCAACAGCCTCTATCTCATTGACATCATAATGCTGTACAAATGTGTTCCATACTTGAGTCATCTTGGGGATAAATGATCTCAGATGAAGTGATGTTCTGGAGAAGGGTACAGCCAGAGTGAAGTTGCTGCTTTCTGCCCGTCTTGTGGTATAGAAGCTTGCTTCACGCTGTCCTCAAAGTGGATCCAAGTGTGATACTTTGACAATATTGGCCTTGTACATAACAGTAAGGCCACCCACATCCCTCCTATGTTGAAGGCTCTGCTGATGAAATTAAGACACATGTGCAACATCTGGGTATCTTTATTGTAGACGTTTCGCCATCCAGTGGCTTTATCAATATAAATTCCAGGACATAACTTGAAGACAGTAGGACTATATACAGTCCTACAATAAAGATACCCAGATGTTGCACATGTGTCTTAATTTCATCTTGTCAGTTTTATATACCATTCTTGCACAACTTGTCAGACACTGCAACATCATGGAATCTTGATTCTGAGGACATGTACATAACCTTCACGACTACGACAACTACTACTACAACTAACCCATCTGTTTGGGAAGTACCTACTTCCACTGGGGAATCCCGCCTACCAGTGACTATGCCCTCGTCTGCTACACCTGACGTTAGTATGTAAGTGCCAGGCTCCTTACTTCTGCTTCAGAATCTCCACGACTACGGTGCTCTTCACACCTACTCCTAGATTGAGGGACTGATTACCTCATCTTCTGTATATAGTTCTACTGTCTTCAAGTTATGTCCTGGAATTTATATTGATAAAGCCACTGGATGGTAAAACATCTACAATAAAGATACCCAGATGTTGCACATGTGTCTTAATTTCATCTTGTCGGTATTATATACCATTCTTGCACAAGGCTCTGCTAAAATGACAGATCTATCCAGGATTGGTCTAGGCAAGAGATGAGATGTCTTGCTCTGTTCTCTACTCTGTCAAGCAGTTGCAGATGAGAGAGGGGGCAGGCAAACCAAGAAAGTGGAGCATACTCAAGGTGTGAGCGTACTTGTGCCTCATACAGAATCTTGCAACCTCTACTGTCAAGCAGATGCGAGATACGGCAAAGTGCTGTAAGCTTCCTGGTTGCCTGGTTTGCAAGATTTACAACATGGTTCTTCATGGTCAGTTTGGAGTCAAATTTCACCCCAAGGATATCAACTTCTTCCCCAGGTACCAACACCCTCCCATTCATCCTTAATACTGTTCCGGCATTACCATCATGGTGCCTAGAGACCATCATCATCTGTTTCTCTCTCTCATATGATCTATGAAAGAACAATATCAGATACTGTCAGATATTAATAATATTGTAAAAATGGATAAAAAAAAAAAAAACGAAAAGTTGATGAATAAGGCGATTGTTCAACACTTGGGTGTCATTATTGATGAACAAGATAATGAAGATACGCAAGTGTTGAACAAGTGTCTTATTCATCAACTTAATAAGTGTTTTTCAAAGCTTCATCAACAAACATGTGTTGCAGGAGATGTATGCCCTGGGGTTCTGCAACTTGCTGGGGTCATTCGTGCAATCGATGCCAGTGACAGGGTCATTCTCCCGAACTGCCGTCAATGCCACCAGCGGCGTCAAGACTACGGCAGGTGGCATCATTACCAGCGTCCTGGTGATGCTGGCGCTGGCCTTCCTTACGTCGCACTTTAAGTATGGGATGGCCCCACTTTATGGTACTTTGCTTTATGGCAATTTTGCTAATGCAACAGTTTTCAGTTATAGCCATTCTTCATTTATTCAGACTTTATACAATAAATGTGCTACTGGAAAGCCCTGCTTTATAGTGCTTCACTTTGCTTTACAATGTTTTGCTTTACAGTGCTTCACTTTACAGCACTTTGCTTTACAATGTTTTGCTTTACAGTGCTTCACTTTACAGCACTTTGCTTTACAATGTTTTGCTTTACAGTGCTTCACTTTACAGCACTTTGCTTTACAGTGCTTCACTTTACAGCACTTTGCTTTACAGTGCTTCACTTTACAGCACTTTGCTTTACAGTGCTTCACTTTACAGCACTTTGCTTTACAGCATTTTGCTAACAGCAGTTTTTTCAATTATGCCCATTCTTTATTTATTCAGACTTGTTACAATAAATACAGTAACTACTCACTATAAGCTGAAGACAAAAATATTATAAGGTTAGCAATGTGTGTTCTTCATATGTACTTTTTAGGTCCTCCTGTACAGCAGTAACCTGGAACCTAACCTGCTGTATAAGCAGGGTCCTCCTGTACAGCAGTAGCTCAGAACCTAACCTGCTGTATAAGCAGGGTCCTCCTGTACAGCAGTAACCTGGAACCTAACCTGCTGTATAAGCAGGGTCCTCCTGTACAGCAGTAGCTCAGAACCTAACCTGCTGTATAAGCAGGGTCCTCCTGTACAGCAGTAACCTGGAACCTAACCTGCTGTATAAGCAGGGTCCTCCTGTACAGCAGTAACCCAGAACCTAACCTGCTGTATAAGCAGGGTCCTCCTGTACAGCAGTAACCTGGAACCTAACCTGCTGTATAAGCAGGGTCCTCCTGTACAGCAGTAGCTCAGAACCTAACCTGCTGTATAAGCAGGGTCCTCCTGTACAGCAGTAACCTGGAACCTAACCTGCTGTATAAGCAGGGTCCTCCTGTACAGCAGTAGCTCAGAACCTAACCTGCTGTATAAGCAGGGTCCTCCTGTACAGCAGTAACCTGGAACCTAACCTGCTGTATAAGCAGGGTCCTCCTGTACAGCAGTAGCTCAGAACCTAACCTGCTGTATAAGCAGGGTCCTCCTGTACAGCAGTAACCTGGAACCTAACCTGCTGTATAAGCAGGGTCCTCCTGTACAGCAGTAGCTCAGAACCTAACCTGCTGTATAAGCAGGGTCCTCCTGTACAGCAGTAACCTGGAACCTAACCTGCTGTATAAGCAGGGTCCTCCTGTACAGCAGTAGCTCAGAACCTAACCTGCTGTATAAGCAGGGTCCTCCTGTACAGCAGTAACCTGGAACCTAACCTGCTGTATAAGCAGGGTCCTCCTGTACAGCAGTAGCTCAGAACCTAACCTGCTGTATAAGCAGGGTCCTCCTGTACAGCAGTAACCTGGAACCTAACCTGCTGTATAAGCAGGGTCCTCCTGTACAGCAGTAGCTCAGAACCTAACCTGCTGTATAAGCAGGGTCCTCCTGTACAGCAGTAACCTGGAACCTAACCTGCTGTATAAGCAGGGTCCTCCTGTACAGCAGTAGCTCAGAACCTAACCTGCTGTATAAGCAGGGTCCTCCTGTACAGCAGTAACCTGGAACCTAACCTGCTGTATAAGCAGGGTCCTCCTGTACAGCAGTAGCTCAGAACCTAACCTGCTGTATAAGCAGGGTCCTCCTGTACAGCAGTAACCTGGAACCTAACCTGCTGTATAAGCAGGGTCCTCCTGTACAGCAGTAGCTCAGAACCTAACCTGCTGTATAAGCAGGGTCCTCCTGTACAGCAGTAACCTGGAACCTAACCTGCTGTATAAGCAGGGTCCTCCTGTACAGCAGTAGCTCAGAACCTAACCTGCTGTATAAGCAGGGTCCTCCTGTACAGCAGTAACCTGGAACCTAACCTGCTGTATAAGCAGGGTCCTCCTGTACAGCAGTAGCTCAGAACCTAACCTGCTGTATAAGCAGGGTCCTCCTGTACAGCAGTAACCTGGAACCTAACCTGCTGTATAAGCAGGGTCCTCCTGTACAGCAGTAGCTCAGAACCTAACCTGCTGTATAAGCAGGGTCCTCCTGTACAGCAGTAACCTCGAACCTTACCTTCTTTATAAGCAGGGTCCTCCTGTACAGCAGTAGCTCAGAACCTAACCTGCTGTATAAGCAGGGTCCTCCTGTACAGCAGTAACCTGGAACCTAACCTGCTGTATAAGCAGGGTCCTCCTGTACAGCAGTAGCTCAGAACCTAACCTGCTGTATAAGCAGGGTCCTCCTGTACAGCAGTAACCTGGAACCTAACCTGCTGTATAAGCAGGGTCCTCCTGTACAGCAGTAGCTCAGAACCTAACCTGCTGTATAAGCAGGGTCCTCCTGTACAGCAGTAACCTGGAACCTAACCTGCTGTATAAGCAGGGTCCTCCTGTACAGCAGTAGCCCAGAACCTAACCTGCTGTATAAGCAGGGTCCTCCTGTACAGCAGTAACCTGGAACCTAACCTGCTGTATAAGCAGGGTCCTCCTGTACAGCAGTAACCTGGAACCTAACCTGCTGTATAAGCAGGGTCCTCCTGTACAGCAGTAACCTGGAACCTAACCTGCTGTATAAGCAGGGTCCTCCTGTACAGCAGTAACCTGGAACCTAACCTGCTGTATAAGCAGGGTCCTCCTGTACAGCAGTAACCTGGAACCTAACCTGCTGTATAAGCAGGGTCCTCCTGTACAGCAGTAACCTGGAACCTAACCTGCTGTATAAGCAGGGTCCTCCTGTACAGCAGTAACCTGGAACTTAACCTGCTGTATAAGCAGGGTCCTCCTGTACAGCAGTAACCTGGAACTTAACCTGCTGTATAAGCAGGGTCCTCCTGTACAGCAGTAGCCCAGAACCTTATCTGCTGTATAAGCAGGGTCCTCCTGTACAGCAGTAGCCCAGAACCTAACCTGCTGTATAAGCAGGGTCCTCCTGTACAGCAGTAGCCCAGAACCTAACCTGCTGTATAAGCAGGGTCCTCCTGTACAGCAGTAACCTGGAACTTAACCTGCTGTATAAGCAGGGTCCTCCTGTACAGCAGTAGCCCAGAACCTAACCTGCTGTATAAGCAGGGTCCTCCTGTACAGCAGTAGCCCAGAACCTTATCTGCTGTATAAGCAGGGTCCTCCTGTACAGCAGTAGCCCAGAACCTAACCTGCTGTATAAGCAGGGTCCTCCTGTACAGCAGTAGCTCAGAACCTAACCTGCTGTATAAGCAGGGTCCTCCTGTACAGCAGTAGCCCAGAACCTAACCTGCTGTATAAGCAGGGTCCTCCTGTACAGCAGTAGCTCAGAACCTAACCTGCTGTATAAGCAGGGTCCTCCTGTACAGCAGTAGCTCAGAACCTAACCTGCTGTATAAGCAGGGTCCTCCTGTACAGCAGTAGCTCAGAACCTAACCTGCTGTATAAGCAGGGTCCTCCTGTACAGCAGTAGCTCAGAACCTAACCTGCTGTATAAGCAGGGTCCTCCTGTACAGCAGTAGCTCAGAACCTAACCTGCTGTATAAGCAGGGTCCTCCTGTACAGCAGTAGCTCAGAACCTAACCTGCTGTATAAGCAGGGTCCTCCTGTATAGCAGTAGCCCAGAACCTAACCTGCTGTATAAGCAGGGTCCTCCTGTATAGCAGTAGCTCAGAACCTAACCTGCTGTATAAGCAGGGTCCTCCTGTATAGCAGTAGCTCAGAACCTAACCTGCTGTATAAGCAGGGTCCTCCTGTATAGCAGTAACCTGGAACTTAACCTGCTGTATAAGCAGGGTCCTTCTGTACAGTAGTAACCCAGAACCTAACCTGCTGTATAAGCAGGTTCCTCCTGTACAGTAGTAACCCAGAACTTAACCTGCTGTATAAGCAGGGTCCTCCTGTACAGCAGTAGCCCAGAACCTTATCTGCTGTATAAGCAGGGTCCTCCTGTACAGCAGTAGCTCAGAACCTAACCTGCTGTATAAGCAGGGTCCTCCTGTACAGCAGTAGCTCAGACCCTAACCTGCTGTATAAGCAGGGTCCTCCTGTACAGCAGTAGCTCAAAACCTAACCTGCTGTATAAGCAGGGTCCTCCTGTACAGCAGTAGCTCAGAACCTAACCTGCTGTATAAGCAGGGTCCTCCTGTACAGCACTAGCTCAGAACCTAACCTGCTATAAAAGCAGGGTCCTCCTGTACAGCAGTAGCTCAGAACCTAACCTGCTGTATAAGCAGGGTCCTCCTGTACAGCAGTAGCTGAGAACCTAACCTGCTGTATAAGCAGGGTCCTCCTGTACAGCAGTAGCTCAGAACCTAACCTGCTGTATAAGCAGGGTCCTCCTGTACAGCAGTAGCTCAGAACCTAACCTGCTGTATAAGCAGGGTCCTCCTGTACAGCAGTAGCTCAGAACCTAACCTGCTGTATAAGCAGGGTCCTCCTGTATAGCAGTAACCTGGAACTTAACCTGCAGTATAAGCAGGGTCCTTCTGTACAGTAGTAACCCAGAACCTAACCTGCTGTATAAGCAGGTTCCTCCTGTACAGCAGTAGCCTGGAACTTAACCTGCTGTATAAGCAGGGTCCTTCTGTACAGTAGTAACCCAGAACCTAACCTGCTGTATAAGCAGGTTCCTCCTGTACAGTAGTAACCCAGAACTTAACCTGCTGTATAAGCAGGGTCCTCCTGTACAGCAGTAGCCCAGAACCTTATCTGCTGTATAAGCAGGGTCCTCCTGTATAGCATAGCCCAGAACCTAACCTGCTGTATAAGCAGGGTCCTCCTGTATAGCAGTAGCCCAGAACCTAACCTGCTGTATAAGCAGGGTCCTCCTGTATAGCAGTAACCCAGAACCTAACCTGCTGTATAAGCAGGGTCCTCCTGTACAGCAGTAGCCCAGAACCTTATCTGCTGTATAAGCAGGGTCCTCCTGTATAGCAGTAGCCCAGAACCTTATCTGCTGTATAAGCAGGGTCCTCCTGTATAGCATAGCCCAGAACCTAACCTGCTGTATAATCAGGGTCCTCCTGTATAGCAGTAGCCCAGAACCTAACCTGCTGTATAAGCAGGGTCCTCCTGTATAGCAGTAACCCAGAACCTAACCTGCTGTATAAGCAGGGTCCTCCTGTATAGCAGTAACCCAGAACCTAACCTGCTGTATAAGCAGGGTCCTCCTGTACAGCAGTAGCCCAGAACCTTATCTGCTGTATAAGCAGGGTCCTCCTGTATAGCATAGCCCAGAACCTAACCTGCTGTATAAGCAGGGTCCTCCTGTATAGCAGTAGCCCAGAACCTAAGCTGCTGTATAAGCAGGGTCCTCCTGTACAGCAGTAGCCCAGAACCAAACCTGCTGTATAAGCAGGATCCTTCTGTACAGCAGTAGCCTGGAACCTAACCTGCTGTATAAGCAGGGTCCTCCTGTACAGCAGTAGCCCAGAACCTAACCTGCTGTATAAGCAGGGTCCTCCTGTATAGCAGTAGCCCAGAACCTAACCTGCTGTATAAGCAGGGTCCTCCTGTATAGCAGTAGCCCAGAACCTAACCTGCTATATAAGCAGGGTCCTCCTGTACAGCAGTAGCCCAGAACCTAACCTGCTGTATAAGCAGGGTCCTCCCATACAGCAGTAACCCAGAACCTAACCTGCTGTATAAGCAGGGTCCTCCTGTACAGCAGTAACCCAGAACCTAACCTGCTGTATAAGCAGGGTCCTCCTGTACAGCAGTAGCCTGGAACTTAACCTGCTGTATAAGCAGGGTCCTTCTGTACAGCAGTAACCCAGAACCTAACCTGCTGTATAAGCAGGGTCCTCCTGTACAGCAGTAGCCTGGAACTTAACCTGCTGTATAAGCAGGGTCCTCCTGTACAGTAGCAGCCCAGAACCTAACCTGCTGTATAAGTAGGGCCCTCCTGTACAGCAGTAGCCTGGAACTTAACCTGCTGTGTAAACAGGGTCCTCCTGTACAGCAGTAGCCTGGAACTTAACCTGCTGTGTAAACAGGGCCCTCCTGTACAGCAGTAGCCTGGAACTTAACCTGCTGTATAAGCAGGGTCCTCCTGTACAGCAGTAGCCTGGAACTTAACCTGCTGTATAAGCAGGGTCCTCCTGTACAGCAGTAACCCAGAACCTAACCTGCTGTATAGGCAGTGTCCTTCTGTACAGCAGTAGCCTGGAACCTAACCTGTTGTATAAGCAGTGTCCTTCTGTACAGCAGTAGCCTGGAACCTAACCTGCTGTATAAGCAGGGTCCTCCTGTATAGCAGTAACCTGGAACTTAACCTGTTATATAAGGGTCCTCCTGTGTTGCTTAGTTTCTTGTTTATAACTTAGTTCCTTGTATTATTTAATTCCTTATTGTATTACTTGGGACCCAAAATCTAGAACTGTCTGCCAGGAATCTGCAGAGTCATTCTCTCAGCCAGCATCTTCAAAACTACCATTAAAAAACGCCTCTCCCTAACATATCCCAACATCGGATAAATATGAGAAATATACAGTTGACCCCCGGTTAACGATATTTTTTCACTTCATAAGTATGTTCAGGTGCCAGTACTGACCAAATTTATTCCCATAAGGAATATTGTGAAGTAGATTAGTCCATTTCAGACCCCCAAACATACACGTACAAATGCACTTACATAATTGGTCGCATTCGGAGGTAATCGTTATGCGGGGGTCCACTGTATATTATATACAGTAGGACCCCCGTATCCACAGATTCGGTATCCGATGATTCAGTTATACATGGTTTACCCTGGCCCAAAATTAGCCTTTAATTATGCTTAATAATGACACAAAAGCAGAATAGTAATGATGGTGACAGTTGTTCAAAGTCTAAGAGAAGCTGTGAAGTGCTTCCCATCAGTGAAAAAGTGATAATTCTCCGCTTATTGTACATAATTTATCAAGTAAACTTTATAATAGGTATGTATAGGACTTATATATAGGGTTTGCAACTATCCACGGCAGGTCCTTGGAACGTATCCCCTGCTGATATAGGAGTCCTACTGTGATATTATTCTTAATATCTGTAATCCTGATAACCATTAAAACATATATTGTGTCGACATTATGTTAATATGTTAGAATCCTCATTACCTATCATTCTTAAAACAATTGAACTTGATGAAAGTCATATAGCATGTACTACTAGAATATTCAATTCTCTTTTATTCATTGTAATTTCTAATTATATTTTTACAACCATGCAAGAGACTGAATATATAAGCAGTCAATTAGTTTTAAGTTTGCAGTAGATGCTCTGCATATTAACCTTTCATTGTCCAGAGCCCCGATCTGGAACTTGTCCACAGGGTCTAAGACTTTTCAAAAAAAAAAAATTATTATTTTTTCTTATGAAATGGTGGAGAATTTTTTCTGAAGATAACAAAACATATAGTACAAAATTTGATGAAAAATTGGCAAAAATTACAATTCGTAAATATTGCTATGTCAGCGATATTTACACATCGGATATTTTCCCCACTTTGAGTCCTATTTTAGATAAGATAAGATAAAGTTTATTTCTTTGTAAAGGTTACAATTTGTAATTACAATTTTGATTTGCTAAATACAAAGATAGCCACTATCATGCTGGGGCATTTTGGGCAGACTATTCCTAACACAGTGGAACCTCTACTTGCGAGTTTAATCCGTTCCATGACCTTGCTCGCAACTGGATTTGCTCGTTTGCAGAGTCAATTTTCCTCATTTAAATTAATTGAAATGCAATTAATCCATTCCAGTGGAATTCTGTACTTCAATAATTTCGCTAATATCAACTCTACGGCTTATTTATCTATCTCACTTCATCTAATATGACATAATAAACAATATAAATAACATACAAACCTGATATATACTCTAAAATGAATAAAATATGTCATTCATGTAGTGGTATGGGCGGTGTCGGCGGTGGACGAGAGTTTGTCTGGAGACCGGGCAAAATACTTCATGAATAATTTTGCTAATATCATTTATATGGCTTATTTATATATCACAGTTCATCTAATATGACATAAAAAAAAACAATAAAAATAACATAGAAACATGATATATACTCTAGAATGAATAAAATATGTCATTATTCAAATTCAAACTTTATTCTCTATAAGTATTACAATGCTGAGTTTACAGAATTTGGTTATTGTGTGGTTTACATGTAGTAAAATAATAATTACAGAGTGTACCACTAGAACGCCTAGCATGGCTAGGCATTTCGGGCAGACTTATATTAAATCTTAGGTTTAAAATGTTACAGAATTATGAGATAAGTTGGTATTATGGCTAAGTGACTAAATACTAGTTGTGAGTTTAGCAATGTGAATGCTTTTGTTTTGGCACAGTACATAGTTTCAGTATTGGAGTATCACAGGCCAACTTTTGACTAGTTAAAATTCATTATTTTGAAATTGAGATTGATATTTCTGTTTATGGTCAAATGGGTGAGTGAGTGTAAGTGTGAACCACCAGGTGGTATTCGTATTATTAGTTGACAGGGTGTATCAGGGAGATAAGATGTTTTCTGATGGTAGTTTTAAAGGTGATGAATGTGTCTGCAGTTTTGGAATTTTCAGGTAGGTTGTTCCAGATTTTAGGGCCTTTGACATACATTGAATTTTTGTAAAGGTTTAGTCGGACACGGGGAATGTCATAGAGATGTTTGTGTCTGGTGTTGTGCCTGTGGGTTCTGTCACAACTATCAAGAAAGCGTTTTAGGTCAAGGTTAATATTGCAATTTAAGGTAACAGGTGGAGGCGGCCACAACCGCTCCCTCTTTGTAAAGTAAAAGGACACAAGTGCAACTAATGTGACATTTTATTGTGGCAACGTTTTGCTCTCCAGGAGCTTTATCAAGCCATTACAGTGTATGGACACAGAGGGTATATATAGTCTCAGAGTGAAGTGCAATACTAGTGGTGGTAGTAGTAGTAGTAATGATATAAGTAGTAGTAGTAGTAGTAGTAATATAATATGTTAGAACAATTAATTTGCACATGAGTAAAAGGATATAAAAGCTATTACTTGGGAAACATAAAAATAGGTTAGACAAATATATCTATCGGTGGCTGGATAGAGGAGGTCTGTTTCAATGTTCATTTTCTGTAAGGTGCTTGTGTAGTATTAAGAGGAGAGACTATGTGATGGCAGGGTTTACTGTTTTCAGGAGGATTCTTGCTAGGACTTCAGAGATGGTGAAGCTGCCTTTGTTTTGTTTAATAGTATTAGAAACAGCTATTAGTGAAGATTCAAGGCACTTGCGTCTGCGGAAGTTAGTTTCTTTGATCACTAGTTGGGCGTCCCTGAACTTCATGAGATGATTGGTGGAATTTCGGTGTTGTACACAGGCGTTGTTCAAGTTATCGTTATGCGTGTATTTTTGTATAGTATTTATGGTTGTATTCTCATTTTCTTGGTCTCATTTGATAGGGCAGAAAACATATTATAGAAGTAAAGGTGATTTTGATTGGTTTTGCTATGAAAAGAACCTTGAAATGGAGCTCAAAGTAGGGGAAATGTTTGATTTTTGCCAATGTTCAAAAGTAAACAAATGATGACATTGTGCAATAAATGTCCAACTAGCCATTCTAATATGCAGTCATGAATGGGTTAACATTATTTATACAATTATTACAATATTGCAGTAGTCTGCATAACACTAAATCTTTTATTTTTTGTTTGAATAAAAATTCAAAATAGAAAGCAAGAGTAATATCACAGGGGCCTGGAGACATAACTAATGAACAAAGAAAACGTTATTTTAGAGCCAGGAATGTCTGCATTGTTCATTCTGGACCCTATTTTGAAATTGGCATATTTTTTAATTTGCATGAAATTGGCCAAATTGCAAATTTCTGACCACGTTATTGGGTAGTTGAAATTGGTAAATGGGCAGTTTCTTGTACTCAGTCAATAGAACAAATGGTGATCTAAAGAAATAGCTATGAGTTTGGTCGACTGGAACAATGGAATTAGCTGAAAATAGGGCTCAAAGCGGGCGAAATCGCCTATTCACAAATATCGTCAAGGTCGCTAACTTCACAAAAGTGTAATTCCTTTTTTATTCTATCAAATTACGTTTTTTTTGGTGTCATTACCATCGGGAAAAGATTCTCTGTCATTTCATAAGAATTTTTTTTTTTTTTTTTTTTCAACACCAGGAGACACCTCAGGATTTGGGGTTGCAACAGTCAAAGGGTTAATTGTACAAACTAATGTTTCATTAAGGCCTCAGGCTATCTCTTATCTAATATCTCTATTTTCTTCATTAATTCTTAAGACTTAAATGCTTATACCTTTCCTTGCCACTTTCAGCAACACTAGTATACCTACTGGGTGCCATGAGTGGTTGGCAGATGCAAGATATGGCAATTAAAATATCAAAACACTATTCACAAACACAGCTAGTTCCTAACACATTGGAACTGGACACTTCTGAACGAATGCTGGGATGGAGGTGTCAGGAGTGCTTGGGGTGAACACACGCTCCAAATTTTTTTACGAAGTGTTATACAAAAATATGCAGCCATTCATCAATACAGTGGACCCTCGACCAACGATATTAATCTGTTCCTGAGAGCTCATCGTTAGTCGAAATTATCGTTAGTCGAGTTAATTTTCCCCACAAGAAATAATGGAAATCAAATTAATCCGTTCCTGACACCCCAAAGTATTAAAAAAAAAAATTTTACCACATGAAATGTTAATTTTAATACACACAAACTGAAGAAGACATGTACAATTACATGACACTTACCTTTATTGAAGATCTGGTGATGATTGATGGGATAGGAGGAGGGGAGAGTGTGGATGGTGTTAGTGTTTAGAAGGGGAATCCCCTTCCATTAGGACTTGAGGTGTCAAGTCCTTTTCTGGGGTTACTTCCCTTCTTCTTTTAATGCCACTAGGACCAGCTTGAGAGCCACTGGACCTCTGTCGCATAACATATCTGTCCATAGAGCTCTGTACCTCCCGTTCCTTTAAGATTTGTCTAAAATAGGCCATAACATTGTCATTGTAAAGTCACAAGCACAGCTTGCAATAGCTGTGTTAGGGTGATTTTCATCCATAAAGATTTGCAGTTCAACCCACTTTGCACACAATTCCTTAATCTTTGAAGTAGGCACAATGGATTCCACAACTGGCATAGGCGTCTCAGGGTTAGCCCCAAGCCCTTCAAAATCTTTCTTAATTTCCATACTAATTCTCACCCTTTTTATCACAGGGTTGGCACTAGAAGCTTTCTTGGGGCCCATGGTGACTTATTTTGTAGGTGCAGTCACTAAAAACGCTGTGATAATATGAAATGTTCCAATTGTATGTTTAGATGCAACCGCGGTGGCTGGCTTGTAAACACTGGCACTCACGAGACAAGTGAGGCGTGCTCAGGCCACACGTGGATGCGTCTCGAACGGAACGAATCGTGTTGGTCGAGTTTTTTAGAGCTAGTCGAGGCAAAATTTTTGCGTTAAAATGTATCGCTAGTCGAATTTAACGTTATACGATGCCATCGTTAGTCAAGGATCCACTGTAGTGCTATAACCAACACATGCCACACAAAACCGTGTTAAACGACGGTCTGCTGTACTGAGATATGGAAAACTTGAGGAAATTAAAACTGTATCAGGATATACAACAAATTCTAGCCATACAATAGAGCAAAAATGTAATGTGAAGGACCTGGGAGTGATAATGTCAGAGGATCTTGCCTTCGAAGACTATAACAATGTATCTACCGCATCTGCTAGGAATGTGATAGGATGGATAATGAGAACCTTCAGAATTAGGGATGCCAAGCCCATGATGATTCTCTTCAAACTGCTTGTTCTCTCTAGGCTGGAATACTGCTGTACACTAACTGCCCCCTTCAAGGCTGGGGACATTGCAGACCTGGAGAGTGTACAAAGAACTTTCACAGCACACATAAGTACGATAATTCACCTAAATTACTGGGAATGGTTAAAGCCCTTGATTTGTATTCCCTGGAATGCAGGCGAGATACATGATAATATACACTTGGAAAATCCTAGATAGACTAGTACCAAACTTGCACACAAAAATCACTCCTTATAAAAGTAAAAGGCTCGGCAGGAGATGCAACATTCCCCCATTGAAAAGCAGGGGCACCACGAGTACACTGAGAGACAACACAATAAGTGTCGGGGGCCCAAGACTGTTCAACTGCCTCCCAGCTCACATAAGGGAGGATTACCAATAGACTCCTGACTGTCTTCAAGAAGGCACTGGACAGGCACCTAAAGTCAGTACCTGACCAGCCGGGCTGTGGTTCATACGTCGGTTTGTGTATGCCCAGCAGTAACAGCCTGGTTGATCAGACCCTGAATTCACCATGAGGCCTGGTCTCAGACTGGGCTGTGGGGGCATTGACCCCCGAAACCCTCTCCAGGTAAACTCCATGTAACGTGTCTTCCATTTTATCAACTGAGTGCAAGAAACCACCCAGTCAACTATTTCAACTACCCAAGCTGTATAGCCCTTGTGGCTTTGTGCTCCTTTTTGATTATAATAATAATTCAACTACCCAATAAAATGACCAAAAACTGAGAATTCAACCATAAAAACTATATAAAGACACACCACAAAGTCACTATTTTAAACCAAAATTGGGGTCACAGTTTGCTTTTCTCATGCACTGCGTGCTGCAGGATATTTTTAATATGGTGCACACTTACCACACAGACGCATTCTCTCATATCTAGGCCCAAATTTACCGCTCACATCTTATCTGTGTGAGCTGAGCCGATGACGTAGAACCACAGTACGGACAATGACAAGGTTAAGGGGCTTTCTGCATGCACACTAAATGTTATTCACCTCTATACAAACATTGTATCATGCTGAAATACATATACAATCTTAAATCTTAATTTTTAGTTCTTTATTGTATTAGTTCCTTGTTGTATTAGTTCATTATTGTATTACTTAGTTCCTTGTATTACATAGATCCTTGTTGTATTATGTACTTAGTTTCTTGTATTTCTTAGTTTCTTATTGTATTTCTTAGTTTCTCATAGTAGTCTCACATTATTGTTGTATTTCTTAGTTTCTCGTACTAGTGTCACATTATTGTTGTGTCTTGCAGGTTCATACCCAAGGCATCACTCTCTGCAGTAATCATGTGCGCTGTGTTGTTCATGGTGGAGTACGAGATGGTGGCGCCCATCTGGCGAGCCCGGCGCCTAGACCAACTGCCGCTCTGGGTCACCTTCTTGGCCTGCCTCTTCTGGAAGGTGGAGTATGGCATCCTGGTGGGAGTGGCCGTTGATCTGGCGCTCCTTCTCTATTCTTCGGCCATACCCAAAATTAATGTTAGCACCATCAAGAAAGAGGTTATTATTATTGTTATTATTATTATTTTTTTTTTCAACACACCAACCATATCCCACCAAGGCATGGTGACCTAAAAAAGAAAAACGAAAGTTTCTCTTTAAATTTAGTAATGTATACCTATGTATATTATTATTATTATTATTATTATTATTATTATTATCATTATTATCAGTGCCTTTGATGTAGCTTTGATGAGTTTCAAGATTTTTTTACTCCTGGAGCCCAGCCATGGGCCAGGCTTGTCTGGTGCTAGCCTGGTCAACCAGGCTGTTGCTGCTGTTGATCCACTGACCCATATTGCAGTATTATTATTAATATTTTTAACATGCTGGATATTTCCCACTGAGGCATTTTGATTTTGTCATTCATTCAGATTCAAGATACAGGTCGGCCATCACTAATCCAGCAATCAGTTATCCAGTTCCATCAGTAATCTGGCACTAATTTCAGCTAGCATAATTTCAAATTTCGTTATTATGCTGACTCAAATTTCAACATTATACTGACTCAGAAATTGTGCAGATGGTTGTAAATCCACAGCAGCAAACCAGTGGAGGAGAAAGCAGTGATGAAAATGAGCAAGATGTAGCAGAGCCTCTACTGATAGGTTAATTCAGTTGACAGGTGAACTGCTAAAAGGTCTAGAGCAACAGTTTTACAAGTGAACAAGAAAAAATGAATGTTTGCATGGTGCAGGATAAACTAATCAAAGAAAGACCAAAATATAAGTGTATTCTAACCTAACCACTCTGTAATCTGAGAAACTCACTAATCCGGCACACTATAGGTCCCAATGATGCCGGATTAGTGATGGCCAACCTGTATTGTGCTAACTAAATCAGATGAACTTCATACCCAGTCTGTTGAAACAGCCAATATGCTAATTGATTTCTACTCTAGGGTCAAAGCTGGCTAGTAAAATCCCAACTTCTAATGCTCAGACAAGAGATGACCTTGCTGGAAATTTCCCAGACTGTATCTGACTCCAACTAATTTTACTGAGGTCACTTTGATAATAAAACCAAGCTAATTTGCTACCACTAATGTACAGAAAAACAGTTCATGTGGTGTCACCCACCAACATTGTTTAATATATAATGAGAAACCCAAACTTTCATAATAATACTTAAGGTAACAGTAGTTACCACAATACATAAAACCTTCATAACAATACTTAAGGTAACAGTAGTTACCACAATATACAAAACTTTCATAATAATACTTAAGGTAACAGTAGTTACCACAATATACAAAACTTTCATAATAATACTTAAGGTAACAGTAGTTACCACAATATACAAAACTTTCATAATAATACTTAAGGTAACAATAGTTACCACAATACATAAAGATGGAGACCCAACTGAGATAAATAACTAAAGGCCAATATCTAACTTGCCATTGCTAGCTAAAATCTTTTGAAAAACTAATTCAGAGACAATTACAGTAAATACTTGACTTACAAACACATTGAGAATTTTGTGTATTGCATATATGTAATATCATTATTATACACGATACATAATATCCCCAATTTGTCATAAGTTGAAAGACTTTCTTTATTATGAATATTATACACAGTATCTCCATGGGGAAGTAGAACAGAATTCTACCTGCATAAGTCATGCGTGTTGTAAGAGGCGACTAACATGCCAGGAGCAAGGGGCTAGTAAAACCTCCTGTATACATTACTAAATTTAAAAAGAGAAACTTTCGTTTTTCTTTTTGGGCCACCCTGCCTGGGTGGGATACATCTGGTTTGTTGAAAGATGATGATGTACCACAAGGCCCAGTCTGTGACCAGGCCTTGCGGTGGATCAGAGCCTGATGAACCAGAATGTTACTGTTGGCCACACACAGCCCGACGTACAAACCACAGCCCGGCTGATCAGGTACTGACTTTAGGTGCCTGTACAGTGCCTTCTTGTATTGTGTCTTTTAATTCTTAATTTTGTTTTTTCCAAAGGATGGTGTCAAGGCAGCCTATGTTTTGGTGGAACCCTGTACTGGTCTGTTCTTCCCATCAGTGGACTATGTTCGAGCAGCAGTCAACAAGGCCGGCATCAGTACAGCAGAAGGAAGTTTGACGGTTGTGCTGGATTGCTGTCATTTGACCGGCCTAGATTTCACTGCTGTCAAGGTATGGGCCTAAAATATTCAGTCGCTAATGGTTCATTTATAATAGGGCTATTTTTTTAATGTCGGCTCTCTCTCACTAAGGTAGAGTTAGCCAACAGAGGAAACACATTCACCATCACTCAGTCAGTAACTGTCTTGCTACAAGTGTTCGCCAAGGTACTGTGATTGGAAGAATAAAACACATTGACCATCACTCAGTCAATAATTGTCTTGCCACAAGAGCTGTATATAACTGAACCTCAGCTGTAGATCTTCTGCTGCTCAGGGATGAAACATTTACTAATTAGTGTGTTCTAGTGTTTCTCCGGTCTTGATTGTGTAGCATCATCATAAGGGAGGTTCCTTGATGCTGGTGAAGGGATCTTGATCTGACGGACTGCACCTTTCTTCCCCTTCCTTGAATTGAACCTAATTACCTCCCATTCCCCAAGTGCTGTATGATGCTTCCTCCTAAATATGATAATGATAATAATAACAGTGTCCTGGTATCCACGCAGGATGTGTTCCAAGAACTGTCATGGATACCTGACACCACAGATAGTAGCAGATACTGTGTGTATGCAATTTTTTCTCACATAGCTATTACAGAGTTTAACTATGCACAATAAGTGGAGAATTAAAATTTTTTCACTGATGGGAAGCACTTAACAGCTTCTCTTAGACATTGGACAACTACTATTGTGCCTTATAGCCATTGTTACACAAAATTAAGGCTTATTTTTGAGTAAACCATGGATAGTTGAAACTCCTAGTTATCCACTAATAGCAGCTTGTGTGTAATATGATTCTTTTCAACACACCGGCCATATCCCACCAAGGCTGGGTGACCTAAAAAGAAAAACATAAGTTTCTCTTTTTAAATTTAGTAATTTATTCAGGAGAAGGTGTACAATTACAGCACTGTTATTGCCTTATTAATTGTAAGTTAGTCTTAAGTTTGCCCAAAATGCTCTGCATATAAAGGGGCTTTTGGCATGTACACCCAACTGTTACACTCCTTTGTACAAACATCTATCATGCTGCAATAAGAGTTGTATATAACCGAACCTCAGCTATAGATTGCCACTGCTCAGGGATGAACAGGGAAAATGTTGTTTTAGTGCCAGCAGTTTCTACATTGTTTACTATTAATTCTATTTTTAAATTGGTATTTTTTTTAATTTTGTGTGAAACTGGAGAAATTATCAAATTCTGATAACTTTACAGTGTAGCTGAAATAGTGAAATGGGCAATTTCTTGTGAATGATTGATACAATGGAAGGCATGCTAGCAAAATAGCTAAGAATTTGATCAAATGGAACAATGAAATTGCCTTAAAATAGGACTCAAATTGGGCAAAAATCACCGGTGCGTAAATTTCGCCTGGACAGCTAACTTTGTGCCAACATAATTCCATGAGTTTTTCATTCAATTTTGTACTTTAGGTGTCATTACCTTCAGAAAATGATTCTTTACCATTTCAGAAGTTTTTTTTAATAAAGTGGACATTGAGATCAATATTGATTTTGGAGTCTCAACAATGGAAGAGTTGAGAGTATGTTATCCAGGTATATACCTGGAGTATACCTGGAGAGGGTTTCAGGGATCAACGCCCCCTCGACCCAGTCTCTGACTAGGCCTTGTGGTGGATCAGGGTCTGATCAACCAGGCTGTTACTTCTCACCGCACATAGACTTACGTACAAACCACAGCCCGTCTGGTCAGGTACTAACTTTTGGTGCCTGTTCAGTGACTTCTTGAAGACAGCCACGGGTGTATTGGTAATCCCCCTCATGTATGCTGGTAGGCAGTTGAACAGTCTTGGGCCCCTGACACTTATTGTGTTGTCTCTTATTGTGCTAGTGGCTCCCCTGCTTTTCATTGGGGGGATGTTACATCGTCTGCTGAGTCTTGTGCTTTCATTTTCATGTGCAAATTTGGTACTAGTCCCTCTAAGATTTTCAAGTACATATAATCATGTATCACCTGCATTCCAGGGAATACAAGTTGAGGAACTTCAACCATTCCCAGTAATTTAGGTGTTTTATCGCAGTTATGTTTGCTGTGAAGGTTCTCTGTACATTTTCTAGATCAGGAATTTCACCTGCCTTGAAAGGTGCTGAGGCATATACAGTGGACCCTCAGCTAACGATATTAATCCGCTCCTGAGTGCTCATCGTTAGACGAAATTATAGTTAGCCGAATTAATTTTCCCCATAAGAAATAATGGAAATCCAATTAATCCATTCCAGACAGCCAAAAGTATTAAAAAATAATTTTTTTCCCCTACACAGAAAACAATGAGACATGCAGAATAAATACATAAATAAATGTTAAAATGACACTTACCTTTATTGAAGAGTATTGATGAGTGATGAGACACTGTTTTTCTTGAACTCTCTGGGATTTTCAGAGTGATACATGAGTAAAGGCTTCACTTTGCAATCCCCACTAGCATTACAACATAACATGAGAGTTAGCCTGTCTTTCACAGGTTTGTGTCCTGGGAGTGCCTTTTCCTCCTGAGTAATGTAGGTCCTGTTTGGCATTTTCTTCCAGAATAGGCCTGTTTTGTCACAATTGAACACTTGTTAGGGTTGGAATTTTTCAGCTTCACCATGCCTCATCACACTGTGTATGCCACTACAATTCTTAAATCTCTCAAACCAACCTTTGCTGGCCTTAAGTTCACCAATATGAGCACTAGTTCCAGGCATTTTTTCTTGTTCACCTGGGTGTTAGTCGACTGGTGTGGGTCGCATCCTGGGAGACAAGATTAAGGACCCCAATGGAAATAAGTTAGACAGTTCTTGATGAGTCACTGACTTTCTTGGGTTATCCTGGGTGGCTAACCTTCTGGGGTTAATTCTTTCTCGGTAATTGTTTCTCGTTAAGCCACACCAACAACAGTCTCTCCACCTCTTTGAGTAGTATAGCTGACTGTGGTACGATAGTATTTCTCACCCTTTTTATTACAGGGTGGGCACCAGAAACTTTCTTTGGGCCCATGGTGGCTTATTTAGCAGTTACAAGCACTATAAACAATGGAATAATACAAAATGTATCGCATGTATTCATGAAACCGGCCACCCTGGCTTTTAAACAATGATAGCAGGGCAACTGAGGCGCTCAGGCTGGATGGACAGGTTCAGGACGAATCACGTTGGGTGAGTTTTTTATCGTTAGGTGGGCCAAAATTTTTACTCTCAAATGCTTCGTTATGTGGATTTAACGTTATGCAATGCATTCTTTAGCCGAGGGTCCACTGTAGTGGCTTTCTTTACCTAACAAATAAAAAAATACAATTACTCTTTGTAACCTTTGTCAAAGAAATAAATCTTTATCTTATCAATATTCCAGGCTAGAGAGAACAAGTGATTTTAAGAGAATCATCATGGGCTTGGCATCCCTAACTATACCACTGTGCACAGTGATCTTATTATATTTCTGTTCATTATTCCAGGGAATTGAAGGTCTGTGCTCAGACTTTCAGAAACGCCAACAGCCATTGATCTTGGCAAATGCTTCACCAAACATCAAGAAGTCGCTGGCATGTCTTGATCCACACATCAAGATAACATCAACACCTGAGGAGCTACACTCACTTCTCAGATGTGTTTCCCGTTAGTAACTTTTAATGACGTACCACGATGATAATACAGGTGCTTCTCGACTTTACAATGGTTTGACTTATGATATTTCGACTTTACAATAGTTCATCTTACGATATTTCAACTTTACAATGGTGCAGCAGCAGTAACTTTGGAGATGAAACTTAAGATAATTATCCAGCATGAAGGCAGCAAGTCCCTAACTTACATTCATTTATTGACTTTTCAATACTGGTATTTAGTTAGTTACACTAATTATTTCTTTATTGACTTATTCACTGACATGAGTTATTTATTTACTTATTTGTTTAACATATATTAACATTTTACTTAAGATATTTTTGACACAATATTTTTGACTTACGATGGGTTTGTCAGAACTTTACCCCATTGTAAGTTGAGGACCACCTGTTATTCTTGGTGTTGCATGACATTAAGTTGAATGCTGTGGCTTGAGCATGTAGAATAAAAATGCACAATACCATGTCTAGAACAGCACACAAATAACCTACAAAATAGGAGAAAGAAACTTAAAATGGCATTTTGATCTGACTTAGACCATCAACCAGTTACACAGAAGTGCCTCTCTCTCATATATATATACAGGAGTATATAGCAGCCTAGGTTCTGGGCTACTGCTGTACAGGAAGGCCTTGCTTATACAGTAGGTTAGGTTCTGGGCTACTGCTGTACAGGAGGGCCTCACATATATAGCAGCCTAGATTCTGGGCTACTGCTGTACAAGAGGGCCTCGCTTATACAGCAGGCTAGTTTCCAGGACTACTGCTGTACAGGAGGGCCTTGTTTATACAGCAGGTTAGGTTCCAAGACTACTGCTGCACAGGAGGGCCTTGTTTATACAGCAGGTTAGGTTCCAAGACTACTGCTGCACAGGAGGGCCTTGCTTATACAGCAGGTTAGGTTTCAGGACTACTGCTGTGCAGGAGGGCCTTGCTTATACAGCAGGTTAGGTTTCAGGACTACTGCTGTACAGGAGGGCCTTGCTTATACAGCAGGTTAGGTTTCAGGACTACTGCTGCACAGGAGGGCCTTGCTTATACAGCAGGTTAGGTTTCAGGACTACTGCTGCGCAGGAGGGCCTTGCTTATACAGCAGGTTAGGTTCCAGGACTACTGCTGTACAGGAGGGCCTTGCTTATACAGCAGGTTAGGTTCCAAGACTACTGCTGCACAGGAGGGCCTTGTTTATACAGCAAGTCAGGTTTCAGGACTACTGCTTTATAGGAGGGTCCCGCTTATACATCAGGTTAGGTTCCAGACTACTGCTGTAAAGTGAAACATAGCCCCCCCCCTTTTTTTTCAGTTTCAAATGCATACACATAAAATCCTGATAACATGTTTACCCTATCATATATTTAGTGAACAATATAACTAGGCCTAAAAAATGCATATACATTACACACATTACGTACCTTAAAATATTTTCATCCTTAACTTATGGTGAGCGGTGAATGTATTTATTGAAGGAAGTCTTAATAAATGATTAAGTGCTATAATTGAAAACCGCTGCATTAGCAAAATGCCATAGAGCGAAGCGCTGTAAAGCGAGGCCCTCTTGTACTTGCTTCCTTCCCTTCATGCTTCTATGACTAATTAATAGTCTAAATCGGACCAAAACATTGTCATAAGTTTATATCCTCTGTGAGGGTTATTTGCATATTGAGCATTGTAACCCATAATTTATTTTTCATGTTTCTTTGAGCTTTTTTCTTTGATTTTTCCTTCCTTCTTGTTCTTAGTAAGGAATGAGGTGACGGCAACTTGCGACCAGAGTGCTGCCGTCAGTGCCAGGTACGTAAACATACGCTAATCTTGACCAGAGTTGGATTAAGATTCTGTAGGCCCCTGAGCTACAGGTACTGTGAATCCCCTAGGCTACAGGTACTGTGAGGCCCCTGGGCTACAGGTACTGTGAGGCCCCTGGGCTACAGATACTGTGAGGCACCTGGACTACAGGTACTGTGAGGCACCTGGACTACAGGTACGGTGAGACACCTGGACTACAGGTACTGTGAGGGGCCCCTAGTGATATTTTCAAATGGAAATAATTACGCAAAGTAATTTCCAAGAAATTGCTTTGCGTAATTTCTTGGAGACTAATTTCTCCATAACATCGGCAAATTGTAAGTTGTTGACATCTCTGGGGGCCCTCCACTGGCAGAGGGCCCTGGGCTACAGCTCCTGGTCCCTTAATCCAGCCCTGGTCTTGACAGTTTTTGATTCTCAGGCCTTTGACGCTTCTTGTGCTAGTTGACGACAGCGATGCAGGTTGCAAAACAAGCTTCTGTTGCATCAGTATACTATTACCATCAATTGATTGAGCTTGATTCAGTGAAACATGAATTGTTAAAGTTCTACAGAGTGAAACGTGATGTGATGAAGCTCTACAGAGCGAAACATAACTTGATAAAGCTCTACACAGAGTGATAGTGACGTTATGAAACTACACAGAGTAAAACAACTTTCTAAAGCTTTACAGGATAAAACATGGCTTTCTTAAGCTCTTTTCAGTGAAACATATCTTTTATGAAGCTCTATAGAGTGAAACTTGACTTTCTAAAGCTCCACAAAGTGAAACTTAATGAAGTTTTAAGCAGTGAAACATGACTATATAAAGCTCTACACAAAGTGAAACATGACTTTATAAAGCTCTACAGAACAAAACATAACTTAATAAAGTTGTACACATTGAAACATGATTATATAAAGCTCTATACAATGAAACATGACTACATAAAGTTCTACACAGTGAAACGTGACTGTAAAGCTCTACACAGTGAAATATGACTATATAAAGCTCTACACAGTGAAATATGACTATATAAAGCTCTACATAGTGAAACATGACTATATAAAGCTCTACATAGTGAAATATGACTATATAAAGCTCTACACAGTGAAATATGACTATATAAAGCTCTACATAGTGAAACATGACTATATAAAGCTCTACATAGTGAAATATGACTATATAAAGCTCTACATAGTGAAACATGACTATAAAGCTCTACACAGTGAAATATGACTATATAAAGCTCTACATAGTGAAACATGACTATATAAAGCTCTACACAGTGAAATATGACTATATAAAGCTCTACATAGTGAAACATGACTATATAAAGCTCTACATAGTGAAACATGACTATATAAAGCTCTACACAGTGAAATATGACTATATAAAGCTCTACATAGTGAAACATGACTATATAAAGCTCTACATAGTGAAATATGACTATATAAAGCTCTACATAGTGAAACATGACTATAAAGCTCTACATAGTGAAACATGACTATAAAGCTCTACACAGTGAAATATGACTATATAAAGCTCTACACAGTGATGACTATATAAAGCTCTACACAGTGAAATATGACTATATAAAGCTCTACACAGTGAAATATGACTATATAAAGCTCTACACAGTGAAATACAACATGATAAAGCCTCGCAGTTTTACCATCACTTAAAGCTCTTCACACAGTGAGATATTGTTGCAATTAAAGCTTGTTGCAATAGCTTTGTGTTGCATGCCAGTGAATAATGTGAGCTTAAGCTTATGCTTTGACTGACCTGAGCTCTCATGCAAGGTGCAGAGTTGCAAAGCAAAATGGCTCTTCTGCTGGCCTTCTATAGGGTAGATTGAGCAATAGAGGAAGCAACTTGAAATAGTATACTATGGTAATAGTAGTAGTAATAGTATATGTCGTACTATTTGCACCTAGGGCATCAAATTATAACTTTAAGATTTTTACTAATTTTTTCAAGGGAGTGTTAAACCAGTAAGGTAAATGTGGCATCAAGGGAGAATTGCTCTAATGCCCTGGATTGAGAGCACTAGCTTCTGAGGATGTTATGTACACAAGTCAACCCTGGCAGACATGCCCGAGTTGAATAAACGGAAGAACGGATTGAAACTTGGTCTATATAGCAAGCCTAGTGCTGTAAGATCAACCAGAGAGCTTACAATAGGATGGTTTTATATTATTATTATTAAAACTATCAGGATGGTTTTAAAACTTGTCACTACGACAAGGTCCTAAATGCACTAGAAGACAAAAAGAATGCAGATGTAATATATACAGACTTTGCAAAAGCCTTCGACAAGTGTGACCATGGCGTAATAGCGCACAAAATGCGTGCTGAAGGAATAACAGGAAAAGTCGGTCGATGGATCTATAATTTCCTCACTAACAGAACACAGAGAGTAGTCGTCAACAGAGTAAAGTCCGAGGCAGCTACGATGAAAAGCTCTGTTCCACAAGGCACAGTACTCGCTCCCATCTTGTTCCTCATCCTCATATCCGACATAGACAAGGATGTCAGCCACAGCACCGTGTCTTCCTTTGCAGATGACACCCGAATCTGCATGACAGTGTCTTCCATTGCAGACACTGCAAGGCTCCAGGCGGACATCAACCAAATCTTTCAGTGGGCTGCAGAAAACAATATGAAGTTCAACGATGAGAAATTTCAATTACTCAGATATGGTAAACATGAGGAAATTAAATCTTCATCAGAGTACAAAACAAATTCTGGCCACAAAATAGAGCGAAACACCAACGTCAAAGACCTGGGAGTGATCATGTCGGAGGATCTCACCTTCAAGGACCATAACATTGTATCAATCGCATCTGCTAGAAAAATGACAGGATGGATAATGAGAACCTTCAAAACTAGGGAGGCCAAGCCCATGATGACACTCTTCAGGTCACTTGTTCTATCTAGGCTGGAATATTGCTGCACACTAACAGCACCTTTCAAGGCAGGTGAAATTGCCGACCTAGAAAATGTACAGAGAACTTTCACGGCGCGCATAACGGAGATAAAACACCTCAATTATTGGGAGCGCTTGAGGTTCCTAAACCTGTATTCCCTGGAATGCAAGAGGGAGAGATACATGATTATATACACCTGGAAAATCCTAGAAGGACTAGTACCGAACTTGCACACGAAAATCACTCACTACGAAAGCAAAAGACTTGGCAGACGATGCACCATCCCCCCAATGAAAAGCAGGGGTGTCACTAGCACGTTAAGAGACCATACAATAAGTGTCAGGGGCCCGAGACTGTTCAACTGCCTCCCAGCACACATAAGGGGGATTACCAACAGACCCCTGGCAGTCTTCAAGCTGGCACTGGACAAGCACCTAAAGTCAGTTCCGGATCAGCCGGGCTGTGGCTCGTACGTTGGTTTGCGTGCAGCCAGCAGCAACAGCCTGGTTGATCAGGCTCTGATCCACCAGGAGGCCTGGTCACAGACCGGGCCGCGGGGGCGTTGACCCCTGGAACTCTCTCCAGGTAACTCCAGGTATACCTACAAGGATGGTTTAACATTATTATAATTAAAACTAACCGTTAAACTTACCAAGATGGTTTAACATTATTACTATATTGAAAACTAACCATTAAACCTACTAGGATGGTTTAACATTATTACTATATTGAAAACTAACTGTTAAACCTACCAGGATGGTTTAACATTATTACTATATTGGAAACTAACCATTAAGCCTACCAGGATGGCTTTTCATTATTATTGTAATTAAAACTAACCATTAAGCCTTCCAGGATGGTTTAACATTATTACTATATATCGAAAACTGTTAAACCCACCAGGATGGTTTAACATTATTATTATAATTAAAAGTAACTGTTAAACCTGCCAGGATGGTTTTGCAAGTAGCATAATTACAATCAGACATCGTGACTCACGAAATCGTAATGACACGATTGCAAACAAGCCATACCACGGGCGGGGATAGAACCCACGGTCAGAGAGTCTCAAAACTCCAGACCGTCGCATTAGCCACGAGACCAGCTAGCCACAATAAGATTCGTCCAACTAGGTATATTTCTACAACATAGGAATGTTAGCATAGGTACCACTGTGACCACAAATACAAGTTTTTACAGACGAATCTCCAGCTAGCGTGGCCGTGACGAACTCTAGCTCAAGTCCCCTCAAAGCCATTAACATGACTCACTAAATCGTAATGACACGATTGCAAACAAACCATACCACGGGCGGGGATAGAATCCGCGATCAGAGAGTCTCAAAACTCCAGACCGTCACATTAGCCACTGTCATTACGGTTTCATGAGTAATGTTAACGGCTTTGAGGGGACTTGAGCTAGAGTTCGTCACGGCCACACTAGCTGGAGATTCGTCTGTAAAAACTTGCATTTGTGGTCACGATGGTGCCTATGCTAACCTTCTTATGGTGTAGAAATATACCTAGTTGGACGAATCTTATTGTAGCTAGCTGGTCCAGTGGCTAACGCGACAGTCTGGAGTTTTGAGGCTCTCTGATTGCGGGTTCTATTCCCGCCTGTGGTATGGTTAATCAGATATCGTATTGTGAATGTAATAATGATATACAATACTGATAGGTTGATGAGTAAGACACAAGTGCAGGAGTTAGGTACAGAGGCAGCAGGAGCAGTAGAGACGTGAAGACAGTGTCATCAGTCCATCAGCCTTGAAGGCGTAGTTTTGAGGTGGTCAGTCCCTCAGCCTGTTCCAAACTATGGAGCAAGACTCTTCTCCAGGCTGGGGACTGACCACCTAGAAACTACATCTTCAAGGTACTGATTACATCATCTCTACATCTCTACTGCTTCTGTACTTGACTGAAGAAGTTTACGGTGTAGGAGAAATGTTTCAGAATAAATATACCTAACTGATGGACATGTGTTGTACCTATTGCATCCTTTTGTAACCTCTGCAGTTGAGTGGTTACAGTGTTGGGCCTCCTCCAGAACTATAGTTCAACTCTCCATTCATTCTTTTCTTCATTAGCAATCATTATGTTGTTACAGTAAGACTTCCTGAATTGTGTGTAACATTCATAATACAGGAAAACCTCAACTTGCAAACACATTGTGGACCTGTGTATAATATTGTTAGAGTAATGATATACACAATACTGATGATTCTCAGCATGTTTGTAAGTCAAGAACTTAATGTATGATGTGAGATGATAGGCGATATTTGTGTTGCAGAGATGGATGCAGTCACAACACTCAGCAACAACTGTGCAATGGTGCACAGCAACAGTGTAGTGTGTGCAATGGTGCACAGCAACAGTGTAGAGTGTGCAATGGTGCACAGCAACACTGCAGAGACTTGCAGCGGTGAAGAATTTGACATGATCAATCCGCTACTGCAAGTCACCACTTCCGCTGCTAAACCGTCCGTCTGCGACCAGCCGGCGTAACATTCCGCTTCTTTCCACTTGTAACGAGAGTAGACTTAACTGTAGTATTGGAACCCTTTAGAGTAGACTTAACTGTAGTATTGGAACCCTTTAGTAAAGTACTGGATCCCATTAGTAAACTATTAGAACCCTTTAGTAAAGTATTGTATCCCTTTAGTGAAGTACAGTGGACCCCCGGTTGCGATATTAATCCGTTCCTGAGAGCTCATTGTAAACCAAAATTATCAGAAAGCGAATCAATTTTCCCCATAAGAAATAATGGAAATCAAATTAATCCGTGCAAGACCCCCAAAAATATGAAAAAAAAACCTTTACCACATGAAATATTAAGTTTAATGCAATAGAATAATTACAATAACAATAGAATAATTGACACTTACCTTTAATGAAGATCTGGTGGTGATTGATGGGATGGGAGGAGGGGAGAGTGTGGATGGTGTTAGTGTTTAGAAGGGGAATCCCCCTCCATTAGGACTTGAGGTAGCAAGTCCTTTTCTGGGGTTACTTCCCTTCTTCTTTTAATGCCACTAGGACCAGGTTGAGAGTCACTGGACTTGTGTCGCACAACATATCTGTCCATAGAGGCCTGTACCTCTCGTTCCTTTATGACTTTCCTAAAGTGGTTCACAACAGTGTCATTGTACAGGTTGCCAACACGGCTTGCAGTAGCTGTCTGAGGGTGA
This sequence comes from Cherax quadricarinatus, assembly GCF_038502225.1. Lineage (NCBI taxonomy): Eukaryota > Metazoa > Arthropoda > Malacostraca > Decapoda > Parastacidae > Cherax > Cherax quadricarinatus. Next base: position 77,220,766 of record NC_091294.1, read on the forward strand.
TTTTCATCAAGAAAGCTTTGTACTTTACGCTACATTGCACACATTTCCTTAATCTTTGAAGTAGACAACTTCTTCAATTTCTCTCTCCCCTCCTCCGGAGCAGCTTCCTCAGGTCTGGCTTCTTGCTGTTGAAGATGATCTAGCAGCTCATCAGTGGTTAGTTCGTCATTGTCCTCCTCCATAAACTCTTCCACATCCTCCCCACTAACCTCCAACCCCAAGGACTTCCCCAGTGCCACAATGGATTCCTCAACTGGCATAGGCTTCTCAGGGTTAGCCTCAAACCCTTCGAAATCCCTTTTGTCTACACATTCTGGCCACAGTTTTTTCCAACCAGAGTTCAAGGTCCTCTTAGTCACTCCCTCCCAAGCCTTACCTATAAGGGTTACACAATTGAGGATATTAAAGTGATCCTTCCAAAACTCCTTTAGCCAATAGAGTATCTGTGGTCACTTCAAAGCACCTTTCAAACATAGCTTTTGTGTACAGTTTCTTGAAGTTGGAAATGACCTGCTGGTCCATGGGCTGCAGGAGAGGAGTGGTATTAGGAGGCAAAAACTTGACCTTAATGAAGCTCATGTCCCCAGAAAGTCGCTCTGCCAAGTCTATAGGATGACCAGGAGCATTGTCTAATACCAGGAGGCACTTATGGTCTAATTTCTTTTCAATTAGGTAATTTTTCACATTGGGGGCAAATGCATGGTGTAACCAGTCATAGAAAAAGTCCCTAGTGACCCATGCCTTACTGTTTGCCCTCCACAGCACACACAAATTAGCCTTGAGGATATTCTTTTGCCTGAACGCTCTGAGAGTTTCTGAGTGATACACCAATAAAGGCTTCACTTTGCAATCACCACTAGCATTGGCACACATCAGAAGAGTAAGCCTGTCTTTCAAAGGCTTATGTCCTGGGAGTGCCTTTTCCTCCTGAGTAATGTAGGTCCTGCTTGGCAATTTCTTCCAAAACAGGCCTGTTTCGTCACAATTAAACACTTGTTCAGGTTTCAATCCTTCAGCCTCTATGTACTCCTTGAATTCATGCACATATTTTTCAGCTGCTTTGTGGTCTGAACTGGCAGCCTCACCATGCCTAATCACACTATGTATGCCACTACGATTCTTAAATCTTTCAAACCAATCTTTGCTGGCCTTAAATTCACTCACATCACCACTAGCTGCAGGCAATTTCTTTACCAAATCGTCATGCAAGTGCCTAGCCTTTTCACAAATGATCGCTTGAGAGATGCTATCTCCTGCTATCTGTTTTTCATTTATCCACACCAATAACAGTCTCTCAACATTTTCTAACACTTGCGGTCGCTGTTTCGTAATCACAGTTGCACCTTTTGCAAGAACAGCTTCCTTGATTGACGTTTTCCTGCTCACTGTAGTAGAGATGGTTGATTGGGGTTTACTATACAACCTGACCAGCTCCGACACACGCACTCTACTTTTGTACTTTGCAATTATCTCTTTCTTCATTTCAATAGTCATTAGCACCCTTGGTTTCGAAGGGTTGGCACTAGAAGCTTTCTTGGGGCCCATGGTGACTTATTTTGCAGAAACAAGCACAAAAAACAGTGATAATATGGATAATATGGAATGTACCGAATGTATCCTTGGATGCGCGCACACTGGCTGGCTTGTAAACACTGGCACACACGGGGCAGTTCAGGCCACACGTGAACACGTCTCGTGCGAATTGCATTGCATACCGGGTTTTGTAATGGGAACCGAGGCAAATTTTTTGCAATATAATGCATCGGTTACCAGATTTATCGGATACTGATAGCATCGCGAACCGGGAGTCCACTGTACTGGATCCTTTTAGTGAAGTATTGGATCCCTTTAGTAAAGTATTGAATCTCAAAGCATAATATTGACAGTATTATTGGAACTCAAGTAATTTAAGTGGACACAAGAATAAAAAATACTACTTTATAAAAAGTACTTTTTAGTAACTTTTTCTTAATCGACCGTATGTGAGGACCAGCATAGTATTCCCCTGCTTTTGTACTTATTGTTGGAGCTTAAGTTTTTCTGTGTACTTAGTGTAGACTTAACTGTAGTATTGGATCCCTTTAGTAAAGTATTGGAACTCTTTAGTAAAGTATTGGAGTCCTTTAGTAAAGCATTGGATCCCTTTACTAAGGGGGTCCAACACTTTATTAAAATATTGGAGTCTTTTAGTGAAGTATTGGATCCCTTTAGTAAAGTATTGGAAGCCTTTAGTAAAGTATTGGAAACCTTTAGTAAAGTACAGTGGACCCCCAGTTTACGATATTATTTCATTCCAGAAGTATGTTCAGGTGCCAGTACTGAACGAATTTGTTCCCATAAGGAATATTGTGAATTAGATTAGTCCATTTCAGACCCCCAAACATACATGTACAAACGCACTTATGTAAATACACTTACATAATTGGTCGCATTGGGAGGTGATCGTAAAGCAGGGGTCCGCTGTATTGGATCCCTTTAGTAAAGTATTGAATCCCTTTAGTAAGGTATTAAATTTCATAAGTAAATTATTGAAAGTATTATTGGAACTTAAGTAATTTAAGTAGACACAAGAATAAAAAATAGTACTTAAAAAAAAAAATACTTTTTTGTAACTTTCAAATTGACCGTATGTGAGGAGCAACATAATACTTCCTGGTTTTTGTACTTAGTGTTGGCACTTAAGTTTTCTGTGTGTACAAATGTGTGAAAAACACTATTATATAACCTTTGATATAACGAACAAATAGTGTCCATTAAATTAGAAATACAGCCTCTCCTCACTTAACGATGGAGATAGGAACCTAAGACACCCGTACTATAATGGTGGTGGATTTGTGTCAACCATCTTTGATATTATGTATTTTAATGTCACCTTTACATCATTATATAAGATTTCTGGTATATTTTTAAATGTTTATACAGCAGTGTACTGTACATTGTAATAAACAGAATTGAGGAAATCAGCTCTAATATACATTATTTAGGTATAAATACTGGTCGGAGAGCCCATCGTAAGTCCGAGGTGTCGGTAAACGAGTACGTCGCTAAGTGAAGAGAGGCACCTCCGTAAAATAGGGAGAAAAGGGGATCTGCTTTTGTGGAAATCTGTTATAATGAACATTTTGATAAAGTAAAGTCTGCTTTGTCAATGGACTTCTAGACATGGACGTATGTCCAGTGCAGCGGATGTAGTCTGCTGCATTGATGGTACTACCAATTTTACTAAGAATATTTGGTACAGTAAATTACCTGATAATCAGAGTTTAGAGTACAGTGGATGTATGTAGTGTGATGGTAGTAGAGTTGTGATTGGTGGAGTGTGCAAGTCACACTTATAATAATAATAGTAATAATAATAATAATAATAATAATAAAATCTTTATTTACTACAAGTACATGTACAAGGTATACAGACCATAACTGACATCAGTGACATACTACTATATAGAAAGCCACTTGTTAGGCTGAGCATTTCCCACAAATTAGGTCAGTTTTGTCCTAGGGTGCGACCCACACCAGTCCACTAACACTAGGTACCCATTTTACGCTGATGGATGAACAGGGACAGGGACAGCAGGTGTCTTATGAAAACATGTCCCAAATGTTTTCCAGCTGTACCAGAGGAGATTTGAACCCCAGACCTCAGTGTGTGATCTGAGTGCACTAGCGATCAAGCTACGGACACCGGGCACCTAATTTAAATCCAGTCCCTGACACCTGACTTAAATCTAATCCCTCTCATGTACAAGTCCCACAAATATTCAATCCCTCTCATGTACAAGTCCCATTTATATTCAATCCTTCTCATGTAAAAGTCCTATTTATATTCAATCCCTCTCATGTACAAGTCCCACATATGACACAGAGAGAAAGGGGGCTAGTAATCCCATCTACTGTATACTGAAACTTTCATTCTTCCTTTTTAGATCCCTGTGCCTCAGTGGGTGATGGCCAATGCACTGAAAACTGTAGAACTATAATACAAAAGGTGTGGTTAGGTTAGGTTCGTCAGGAAACAGGACAAGTGTTTCCTGATGCGGGTCTTAATCAGATGATGACTCACCGTTAAAGAATAAAGATTTTATTTCTTTGTAGAGGTTACAATGTGTAATTTGGTTTGTTAAGTACAAAGGAAGTCACTATCATGCCGGGGCATTTCACCCAGACTTATTCCAGTACATAATAACTACTTAAATCTAGACAAGATAAGAATGGTTAACTTCTTAATAAATATGTATTTAATCTTAATACTAATGTGAGGTAGTCAAGGTGGAGGTTTATAAGAATAATCTTGAAGTTGCACATAATAAAAACAATATTACAATTAATGGTTCAAACAGTAATATTTCATGAACTGGCAGATGTTTAATAAACTAGAGGTCGTAAATATATTTGGGAGAGTTGCTTCAAACTGATTACAAGTTGTTTTGGTTAGTATTGAGAGAGGAGAGGATTTTTAGGAATAGTCTTAAATTTATATATAGTAAGTGGAGCATTTGGTCAACTGACCGAGGCCTTCCACTAGTAAAGATGAGGTAATCAGTCCCTCATTTTTTGTATATGTTCTACCTTCTTCACATTATGTTCTTGTACTGATAAAGCCACTGGATGGCAGAATGTCTACAAATAAAGATAGGCAAATGTTGCACACGTGTCCCATGGCTGGATTGGTAGTGCACTTGGCTCACACTGAGGTCCTTGGTTCGATCCTTGGTACGGGTAGAAACACTGGGGCATGTTGCTTTAAGACAACTGCTGTCCATGTTCACCTAGCAGTAAGTAGGTACCTGGGTGTTAGTCACCTTACACCTGCTGTCACTGTTCACCTAGCAGTAAGTACTTGGGTGTTAGTTGATTGGTATGGGTGGCATCCTGGGACCAAAACTTAAGTTGCAGGAAATGCTTTGTATAACCAGGGAATTTCTATATATTGTCATTGATGTCAGCTATGGTCTGTATAAGTTGTATCATGTTCCTGTAGAAATAAAAATTATTATTATTATGAACTAAAGAAACTTACAATTGATCGGAATTTGTCACTGGTGTGACCAGATCAGACAGTCGTGTGATTTAGTGGACTTGATCTACTGCTTCTCTGATTTTACCAGACAACCCACTTAGTGGACATATCGAGCTTTTGTCGAGCCAGACTTTTTTTTGCCCATTTCATCCCATGTCCACTTTACAGAGGTGTTTTAGCCAGGTTTAAAAACAGTGATAACACTGTCGGAAAAGCCACTTGTGTATTCTATCATATACTTCTCATATATACACCATACACTACATACTACATCTTTCTTTCTTTCTTTCAACACACCGGCCGTATCCCACCGAGGCGGGGTGGCCGAAAAGGAAAAACGAAAGTTTCTCCTTTAACAGTTAGTAATACAGTGGACCCCCGGTTAACGATATTTTTTCACTCCAGAAGTATGTTCAGGTGCCAGTAGTGACCGAATTTGTTCCCATAAGGAATATTGTGAAGTAGATTAGTCCATTTCAGACCCCCAAACATACACGTACAAACGCACTTACATAAATACAGTGGACCCCCGGTTAACGATTTTAATCCGTGCAAGAGGGGTAATTGTTATGCGAAATAATCGTTATGTGAATGAATTTTCCCCATAAGAAATAATGGAAATAAAATTAATCCGTGCAAGACACCCAAAAGTATGAAAAAAAAAATTTTACCACATGAAATATACATTTTCCCACACACAAAGAGAAGGATACATGCACAATAGTAGAGTAGTACATGCACAGTATATATTGTGCATGTACTACTCTACTAAATGAAGAATAAATGACACTTACCTTTATTGAAGATGCAGCAATGACTGATGAGACACTGTGTCCTGGGAGTGCCTTTTCCTCCTGAGTACTGTAGGTCCTGTTTGGCATTTTCTTCCAGAACAGGCCTTATCACACTGTGTATGCCACTACGATTCTTAAATCTCTCAAACCAACCTTTGCTGGCTTTAAATTCACCAATATGAGCACTAGTTCCAGGCATTTTTCCCTGTTCACCTGGGTGTTAGTCGACTGGTGTGGGTTGCATCCTGGGAGACAAGATTAAGGACCCCAATGGAAATAAGTTAGACAGTCTTCAATGACACTGACTTTTTTGGGTTATCCTGGGTGGCAAATCCTCTGGGGTTAATTGTTTCTTGGTATTCTCAATAAGCCACACCAACAACGGTGCTACAGCAGCAGCAGCAGCTGACGGTGGTACAGCAGCAACAGACGGTGGTACAGCAGCAACAATGCTACAGCAGCAGCAGACGATGCTACAGCAGCAGCAGCAGCAGACGATGCTACAGCAGCAGCAGCAGCAGCAGACAATGCTACAGCAGCAGCAGACGATGCTACAGCAGCAGCAGCAGCAGCAGACAATGCTACAGCAGCAGCAGACGATGCTACAGCAGCAGCAGCAGCAGACGATGCTACAGCAGCAGCAGCAGCAGCAGACAATGCTACAGCAGCAGCAGACGATGCTACAGCAGCAGCAGCAGCAGCAGACGATGCTACAGCAGCAGCAGCAGCAGCAGACGATGCTTCAGCAGCAGCAGCAGCTGACAGTGCTGCAGCAGCAGCAGCAGCTGTACCACCAATAGTAGCGATACTTATCAATGATCTTTTTCTTCTTCTCTATTGTAATTCTCACCCTTATTGCTGTAGGGTTGGCACTAGAAGCTTTCTTGGGGCCCATGGTCACTTATTTTCCAGAAAAAGCACCGAAAACACTGTAATAATACGAAATATTCCGATTGTATGCTTGGATGTTACCGTGGAGGCTGGCTGGTAAACAATGCCACCGGCGGAACATGTGAGCGTGGCTCAGGCCGCACATTGGACGCGTCTCGGAGGAAAATCGGTAAGCGGGTTTTTAAGCGGTATGTGAGGCAAAATTTTTGCAATTAAAGTAAGCGGTATACGAAATAATCGCTATGTGATGCCATCGTTATGCGGGGGTCCACTGTACACTTACATAATCGGTCGCATTCGGAGGTGATCGTTATGCGGGGGTCCACTGTATATACAGGAGAAGAGGTTACTAGCCCCCTTGCTCCCGGCATTTTAGTCGCCTCTATACACACAATATACTACATATATACACTACTTTTTCTTTTTAGGCCACCATGCCATTGTGGGATATGGCCGGTTTGTTGAAAAAAAATACACTATGTACTACATATGTGCAATATACTTAATATATACACAATATACTACATATATACACAGTATACTACATATATACACAATATACTACATAATAATAATAAAAGTTCATTATATCGAGGGTTTAAACTAAAAAAGTAATTCCTAGAAGCTGAAGCGTTCAAAGATTATCATTTTATTTTGGTTTAGTTTTTAGGTTTGTTGTAGTGTTTTTTATCAGGTGTTTTTAAAACATTTTTGTGATCGGTATGGTAACTTGATCTTTCTTATACATATGAATGTATACAGGTTTATACATTAAAACAAAAACTGGGAAATTGCAACAGAAATATTTGGTTTTATTGAGTAATTTTAAGATTTATTGTATGTTATTAATTTATTTAATTTTATTACAGTAGATCTTGGATTATTTGGTCTCTTATGACATAATTCTTTGTTTTTTCTCAGGAGGTGCCTGGTGTATGTATTAAAAAATATTAAAATTTGCAGCTTGATAATTGTCCACAATAGTCAAAAACATCTTCTCCAAAGTGTAGATGACTTGTGACTTTTAATTCTAAGAATTCAATTTGTTATTTTACAAATTCCATTGTCTTTAATTGATGCCGTCATACTTTCTAGAAACTCGGATTCCTTTTACTTCTCATGCACTGTATGACCCTTGTAGGTTTAGCACTTTTTTTTTTATTATAATTTCACACTCCAAAGTATGTAACAACATTACAGCTTCTGGTGTGGGACTCGATCTAAGGAACTGGACTTACTGCTCACATCCCTAGCCACTACACTAACTGACCCACACTCTTCCCATCATTACTATAAAAAAAAAAGGTTTATGCTACTCTTGGGATCCCAAAAGTCTGATAACCACGTCCTCCACTTAACAATTAAGAGGCATGTAAGTTTCCCCGTCTGCTAATAACATGTTCATAATTACTATCACATTTACTTTGTCTTGTAAGATGAAGTCTAAGATCTTAATTGTGTTGGTGTGTGAGCAAAGCTCAGACACCTCCAACACAATTGTTATCAAACATTTATTAAGTTATACCATGAATTAAGAAAAGATCCTAGATTTCACCTTACACAAAAAGCAAATGTGATAGTAATTATGAACAAGGTAGATCATAGTGGAAAAATAAATATGTTCTTAGAAGACGGGGAAAGTTACATGCCCCTTAAAGCTACTATGTGGTCAAGCATACCTAGGCGTTGTAATATGCTCGAGCATAGACCTTTGAGTGTGAAGAGTATAGTCACAAAGGAAGTATAATCGAAGCTGACCAAAATTCACAATAGTAATTTGTGTCAAAGGTGGGATGTACTAGTGACTTTCTATCATTATTAAGCTCATAATTACCTGTTGGATTAGTACTGTATGACTGCCCTATGAATGTAATGCTTCAGCCTCTTAAAATGAATTAACGTGATTGAATCACCTCTGTACAGAGCTCACTTGTGTTTATTAAGAAAAAGAACCAGTAAACCCACTTAGGTTATACAACTCAACTTGTATTGTAATGTTTCCTAATATCATTGTTCACTTATTCATGATTATAATGTTATATTTTGCTTGGATGCTTTACTTGACATTTGTTTTATTACAAATATTCTTTATGTGTTTTCCTATGATTGTTTGTCAATCAAAGTATCTATTATAGAGGTTTTTAATATATAATGTAGCTTCAGTAATTCACTCTATCCTTATGCAGTTACTTAAAAATAATATTGCACAACTGTTGCATCAGTCTAGAATGTCCAAAACTCTTTGGGCAATGCTGATAAGGCCAAAAATTCAAATAATAATATCTATTTGTACATGTAAAAGGTATACAGGCCTAGCTGATAACTTATATGGGAGCACTAAACCTGTAGGGATTATACAGCACCTGTGGGAGATAGAAGGCATTCAGGCACTGATCCAGTTCCCTAGATCAAAAGCCCCTCACCAGCATCAAGGAACCTCCCTCGAGGGGTGGATGATATTATTATTTTGCACCTTCATAACAGAGGGAGTAAGAATAGGAAGGGATGATAGGGAGGCTGGTTTTATATTACATTATACTTGACTGGAACCTAAGCACTAAACCCACCAGGCTCCTACACCACTGACATTATAATAACTAAACCCAAAAGGGCTACACTACTGTCATATACATGGCATACAAAAACATTTAATCTTTTATATAGTAGAGCACTAAACTATTATGGGTCACTGTCCTGGGGAATGTGATTATTTATGGTGAAGGAATAATTCAATAAAGGTTATACAATTCCTTGGGAATAATAGACACAATCCAGACCTGTCAGGTCAAAGGACAAGTGCAAAACGTTGCCACAGTAAAACGTCACATTAGTTGCACTTGTGTCCTCTTTACCTGACATTGTCGGTAATTCTACCAACATTTAATACAATGGGAAGATAACTCCGACTCCTTGGATCAAGGAACCAACATTATGGGACCAAATTTTACAAATAAAAATGATCTATGTACTATCAACTATTTTCAAAGTAAATTATTAATAATTGACAATTATTAAATATAAAAATAAAGGAATTAATTTTTGTCTCACTTTATCATCACAAAACTTTGATCTGAATCCACATCTTCTACATCCAAACTATTTTCGTTATCCTAATGTCAATTAACATTTATTGGAAATAAATGGCATAAAATACCGACACAATGGAAATATAAACACACATGCAGTATAATGTGATCCTTTACTGACTACGTTTTGCCCGCACAGTGGGCTTTTTCAAGTCACAAACAGATCTACCTGGGGTGGAAGGGACGCGAGTATTTATAGTCAGGTTCAGAATGTTGAGGTCAGGTGGAGAATGCTGCATCTGATGATGTACCGAGTGGGGTTATAGAGTCTAAAATCTTGGGTAGCTTGGAAAGGAGATTGGATAAGTTTGTGAGCAGACCTTCTACAGTGTTCTTCCATTCCTGTGTTCTTAGGTGGGATAGCGATGAAGAAGTTTCTTGGCAAGCGGTTCAGCTATGTTATAGAAGCCACTATTCTGGTTGAAGTTGTCAGATATAGAAATAAGTGATGATTCCAGGATTCTTCGGTATTGAGTGTTGTCTTCTGTGGTGATAAGTCTTGAGTTTCTGTAGTTTATCAAGTGGTTGTGTGAATTACGGTGTTGTACATAGGCATTCCTTGTGTCGTCAGACCTGCTTGCGCATTGGTGTTTTGAAATACGTGTTTGGAGGTCCCTTGATGTTTCGCCCACGTATAATTTGTTGCAGTCATTACAAGGGATTATGTATACCCCTGCAGAGGGTGGAAGCTTGTCCTGTCTATCACTGGTAATGTCCTTGATGGTCGTGGTTGTGGAGGTAGATACTTGGAATGAGGTATTGGAAAAGATGTTGGAAACGTGTTTGGCAATGGAGTTTGTGGGGAGGACTATGTATCTCTTCTCGGCAGTGTCTTCTCTGGGTGTGTTGAAGATGTTTAATGCCCGTCGTCTGCAGTCTTTGATGAAGTGACGAGGATAGTGGAGTTTAGAAAATACTTGTTCAATTATTGTGCATTCTTCTTCAAGAAACTCATTGCTGCAGATTCTGAGTGCACGCAGGAAGAAGCCTATAATTACACCACGTTTGGTTTTAGTGTCGTGGTGAGAGTAGAAGTGGAGAAGATCGTTTTGGTTGGTTGGTTTTCGATAGACTTTAAAACGAAGTTCGTGGTCAGCTTTGCAGAGCAGAACATCAAGGAAAGGAAGAGTGTTGTCGACTTCTTCTTCAAGTGTGAACTGGATTGAAGGCTCGACCTGGTTGAGCTTGTCTTGGAGAGCTTGAACATTGAAGCGTTTAGGAGTTATGAGGAGAATGTCGTCAACATAACGGAGCCAGGTGACAGACGAAGGAATAATGGTGGAGAAACGTTCGGCTTCTAGATGTTCCATGTATAGGTTCGCCAGGACCGCACTGAGTGGCGAACCCATGGGTAGTCCAAAAGTCTGCTGAAAGAGGTGATTTTCGAAAGAGAAACACGTAAAGCCAACACATAGTTCAACAAGGTCGATGAAATCGCTGGCTGGAATGGGAAGATCAAGTGAATCGTCAATTTTCCTGCTCAAGAGATCGATGGCTTGTGTAGTAGGTACTTTGGTGAATAGGGAAGTCACGTCAAGGCTGGAAAGTTTCTTGTTCCTGATGTTGATGTTGCGAATGCGATTGAGAAGATCACCCGAGTGTTTGAGATGTGCTGGACTGATAGTGCCCAAGAGTTTAGAGAGGTGTTTTGCGAATTCTCGCATTCTGAACCTGACTATAAATACTCGTGTCCCTTCCACTCCAGGTAAATATGTTTGTGACTTGAAAAAGCCCACTGTGTGGGCAAAACGTAGTCAATAAAGGATCACATTATACTGCATATGTGTTTATATTTCCAATTAACATTTATTGCTTTTATCATAAGCAGTAATGAATCTATAGGGGAAAAATAAATAGAAATAGCAGACCATGTACTATTTTTCATATTATTATCATTATTATAATCAAAAAAAGAAGCGCTAAGCCACAAGACTATTTTTCATAAGAAATTACAACAATTGTAGCCAAGAGTAAAGTGTCGTCCCCTGGCATCTTGCAAATGCTCTCGCTGCCCCGGTAAGACGTGCACCACTACCTCTGAACGTCAAGTGTAATTTCTGTCAATCAAATAGATTTTTGTCCAAAAAAAAACTCACCAGTGAAGTGCAGAGCTTCAAAGTGATATTTTCTATGTATAATAATATTATATCGGCTCTCCAAATGAGATTTTGATGATATTGGTTGTGCCTCTTGTGAAGTGTTCTTCATCCACAGAACTCAAATCATTCCTCTCCTTTGTATTAACCAAGATTTAGTCCAACTTGTTGGCTCTAGGAATCAGTCCTCCACTTGTAGGCATTTCCTCATCAATTTGATTGTCTAATGAATTAATCTCTGGCTTATAGTGTTGTCTATGTGACCTGCAAAACAGTTCAGTTTTTACAACAGAATTTAGTATATAAAATACTTATTATAAATTAGAATATCTGGTTCAACTTTTTATTTTTAAACATTTGAAAAACTCCATACTATCAATAATGAAAAACCAAGTCTGAAAAAATGCTTCAGGTTTCCTACATAATCTTTATAACAAAAGAGCCCATAAGGTTACAAGTGAATCTGCCAGGAGTCATTTTCAAAGGTACGGCAAAAACCCCGAGAATCCCAGCAGCTCCATATAGGCAAGAACAGGAAATACATATTTTTATCAGGAGAAAAGTGGAAAATCCAGACATGTCATACAAAACTTGGGGAATAGCATCCATTCTGATTAAATCAAATCAATAGAGCAATAAATCAGATAATACTTCGATGCATTAATGCATCTGCCTTGAAGAGTAAATAGAACATTTGAAACAAGTTTATACTGTTGAACTCTTGATTTGTACAGTTTACCTCTCACCTGAGCAACTTTATACTGTGGCAATATTTCACTCTCCAGGAACTTTGTCCAGCCATTACTGCTTGACAAAGTTTCTGGAGAAAACAATGTTGCCACAATGTTGCACTAGTTGCATGTGTACTTTTAAATCTGTTTTTTTTAACACACTGGCTGTCTCCCACTGAAGCAGAGTGAACCAAAAAAGAAAAACACTTTCATCATCATCCACACATAATCACTGTCTTTGCAAAGGCCCCAAAATATGACAGGTTAGATGTCACTCCAAACAGCAAATATTCCAAACGCCTCCTTTAAAGTGCTGGCATTGTACTTCCCACCTCCAGGACTAAACCCAGCTAGCCAGTTTCCCTGAATCCCTTCACAAAATATTACCCTGCTCACACTCCAGCAGCTACAGTACCAAAACCCATTCATTCCTACCTAACACACTCCCACATGCCTGCCATATGTCCAAGCCCCTTGCACACAAAACCTTTTACCCCCTCCCTCCTTTCCTTTGATGACCCCAACCCATCCTTCCTTCTACTACACATTTATACACTCTCCAAGTCATTCCATTTTGCTCCATCCTCTTTAAATGCTCAAACCACCTCAACAACCCCTCCTCAGCCATTTGAATAATACTTTTAGTAAATCCACACCTCCTAATTTCCACACTACCACACACCAACTGCCCACAACATGGCCTTCACCACACACCAGCTGCCCACAACATGGCCTTCACCACACACCAGCTGCCCACAACATGGCCTTCACCACACACCAACTGCCCACAACATGGCCTTCACCACACACCAGCTGCCCACAACATGGCCTTCACCACACACCAGCTGACCACAACATGGCCTTCACCACACACCAGCTGACCACAACATGGCCTTCACCACACACCAGCTGCCCACAACATGGCCTTCACCACACACCAGCTGCCCACAACATGGCCTTCACCACACACCAGCTGCCCACAACATGGCCTTCACCACACACCAGCTGACCACAACATGGCCTTCACCACACACCAGCTGACCACAACATGGCCTTCACCACACACCAGCTGCCCACAACATGGCCTTCACCACACACCAGCTGCCCACAACATCGCCTTCACCACACACCAGCTGCCCACAACATGGCCTTCACCACACACCAGCTGCCCACAACATCTACTTCACCACACACCAGCTGCCCACAACATGGAGAATATCTTCAACTTACAAAATTCGATAAACTTGAATTAAATAAAATTAAATAAATATTTAAAGTGCCTTTCTGTATCACAGCAAAGAAATGTTCAAGGAACAAACACATACAAGGTGTTCAAAGAGCACAAAATTACAAGAAAATAACTAAGACAGGCCTCAACTGCTGTATTTGTCAGCAGCAGGACATTATTCACACAAATCGGGAGCTTTAAGCTCGGGAAAAAAAAAACCTACCCCAAGCCTACAAACAATAGTAGTAATGAGCCGGACAGCCTGACTACTGCCATCATTAGTTGTTTGAGTTATGTTACTTTATCAAATTTCATCACCTGCTGTTTGTATTATCAGGAAGATAAGTGTTGCAATGCTGGTCAGTCATGTTCAACACTGTAAATCCTTCAGTGTCCAACACAGGCGTCCAGGGCCCTCAAGACGAGAGGTAATTATGTCTTGTCAGCAGCAACTCTCTGACAAGTTTTTACCCTCCAACTTAGCTGAAGAAAAACCTGTGAAAGAAACATTAAAACCGACTAATATCCCTTAGATGTAAACTTGCACTACACCTCTGACTCAAACTGAACTACCTACAAACTATCAGGCTAATTCTTCCTGTAAATATGAAACCTGAGTGCCGTTAAATTTTGATAAATGATGAACTGTGTACGGTTTGGCCAAAGACATAAAATACGTAGAACGCCCACCACAACCATGACCCAGAACCTGCAACCCACCAACAGCCCCTCAGAAACTACGTGAAAAAAACAGATTCCAGATGGCCTCTGAAGGTCGTTGGTGGGTTCCCAGGTTCACAGTTCTACGTACCTATGACTCTGGAGGAGATTTCTCTCCCCCAGAGTCATAGGTATTCTCCTGTTATATACCTGACGTATCCTACTGGACACAATTCAAATCTAAGTTATTTTCATAGTGGAAACTAAACTAATTGTAGACCTTCTGAAAGTGATGTATGACTAATGGTATGTTTTTCCACTTAGACCTTATTAATATGTACCGTGGCGGCGTAAAGGGGGGATCAAGGGTGGTCTAGGTATGATCAAGGGGGTCTAGGTATGATCAAGGGGGTCTAGGTAAGATCAAGGGGGTCTAGGTAAGATCAAGGGGGTTCAGGAAAGATCAAGGGGGTCTAGGTAAGATCAAGAGGTGTAGGTAGGATCAAGGGGGTCTAGGTAAGATCAAGGGGGGTCTAAATAAGATCAAGGGGGGTCTAAATAAGATCAAGGTGGTCTGGATAAGATCAAGGGGATCCAGGTAAGATCAAGGGGGTCTAGGTATGATCAAGGGGTCTAGGTATGATCAAGGGGTCTAGGTATGACCAAGGGGGTCTAGGTATGACGAAGGGGGTCTAGGTAAGATCAAGGGGGTTCAGGAAAGATCAAGGGGGTTCAGGAAAGATCAAGGGGGTTCAGGAAAGATCAAGGGGGTCTAAATAAGATCAAGGTGGTCTGGGTAAGATCAAGGGGGTCCAGGTAAGATCAAGGGGGTCCAGGTAAGATCAAGGGGGTCTAGGTAAGATCAAGAAAGTCTAGGTAAGATCAAGGGGGTCCAGGTAAGATCAATGGGGTCCAGGTAAGATCAATGGGGTCCAACTAAGATCAAGGGGGGTCTAGGTAAGATCAAGGGGGGTCTAGGTAAGATTAAGGGGGTCTAGGTATGATCAAGGGGGTCTAGGTAAGATCAAGGGGGTCCAGGTAAGATCAAGGGGGTCCAGGTATGATCAAGGGGGTCTAGGTATGATCAAGGTGTTTCTAGGTAAGATCAAGGGGGTCTAGGTAAGATCAAGTGGGTCTTGGTAAGATCAAGTGGGTCTAGGTAAGATCAAGGGGGTCTAGGTAAAATCAAGGGGGTCTAAGTAAGATCAAGGAAGTCTAGGTAAGATCAAAGGGGTCTAGGCAAGATCAAGGGGCTCTAGGTAAGATCAAGGGGGTCTAAGTAAGATCAAGAGGTCTAGGTAAGATCAAGGGGGTCTAGGTAAGATCAAGGGGGGTCTAAATAAGATCAAGGGGGGTCTAAATAAGATCAAGGTGGTCTGGATAAGATCAAGGGGGTCCAGGTAAGATCAAGGGGGTCTAGGTATGATCAAGGGGTCTAGGTATGACCAAGGGGGTCTAGGTATGACGAAGGGGGTCTAGGTAAGATCAAGGGGGTTCAGGAAAGATCAAGGGGGTTCAGGAAAGATCAAGGGGGTTCAGGAAAGATCAAGGGGGGTCTAAATAAGATCAAGGTGGTCTGGGTAAGATCAAGGGGATCCAGGTAAGATCAAGGGGGTCCAGGTAAGATCAAGGGGGTCTAGGTAAGATCAAGAAAGTCTAGGTAAGATCAAGGGGGTCCAGGTAAGATCAATGGGGTCCAGGTAAGATCAATGGGGTCCAAGTAATATCAAGGGGGTCTAGGTAAGATCAAGGGGGGTCCAGGTAAGATCAAGGGGGTCTAGGTATGATCAAGGGTGTCTAGGTAAGATCAAGGGGGTCCAGGTAAGATCAAGGGGGTCCAGGTATGATCAAGGGGGTCTAGGTATGATCAAGGTGTTTCTAGGTAAGATCAAGGGGGTCTAGGTAAGATCAAGTGGGTCTTGGTAAGATCAAGGGGGTCTAGGTAAAATCAAGGGGGTCTAAGTAAGATCAAGGAAGTCTAGGTAAGATCAAAGGGGTCTAGGCAAGATCAAGGGGCTCTAGGTAAGATCAAGGGGGTCTAAGTAAGATCAAGGGGCTCTAGGTAAGATCAAGGGGGTCTAGGTAAGTTCAAGGGGGTCTAGGTAAGATCAAGTGGGTCTAGGTAAGATAAAGGGGGCCCAGGTAAGATCAAGGGGGTTCAGGTAAGATCAAGGGGGTCCAGGTATGATCAAGGGGGTCTAGGTATGATCAAGGGGGTCCAGGTAAGATCAAGGGGGTCCAGCTAAGATCAAGGGGGTCTAGGTATGATCAAGAGGGTCTAGGTAAGATCAAGGGGGTCCAGGTATGATCAAGGGGGTCTAGGTATGATCAAGGTGTTTCTAGGTAAGATCAAGGGGGTCTAGGTAAGATCAAGTGGGTCTAGATAAGATCAAGGGGGTCTAAGTAAGATCAAGGAAGTCTAGGTAAGATCAAGGGGGTCTAGGCAAGATCAAGGGGCTCTAGGTAAGATCAAGGGGGTCTAAGTAAGATCAAGGGGGTCTAGGTAAGATCAAGGGGGTCTAGGTAAGATCAAGGGGGTCTAGGTAAGATCAAGGGGGTCTAGGTAAGATCAAGTGGGTCTAGGTAAGATCAAGGGGGTTCAGGTAAGATCAAGGGGGTCCAGGTATGATCAAGGGGGTCCAGGCAAGATCAAGGGAGTCCAGGTAAGATCAAGGGAGTCCAGGTAAGATCAAGGGGGTCCAGGTAAGATCAAGGGGGTCCAGGTAAGATCAAGGGGATCCAGGTAAGATCAATGGGGTCTAGGTAAGATCAAAGGGGTCTAGGTAAGATCAAGGGGCGTTTAGGTAAGATCAAGGGGGGTCTAGGTAAGATCAAGAGGAGTCTAGGTAAGATCAAGGAGGGTCTATGTAAGATCAAGGAGGGGCTAGGTAAGATCAAGGGGGTTTAGGTAAGATCAAGGGGGTCTAGGTAAGACCATGGGAGGTTTAGGTAAGATCAAGGGGGTTTAGGTAAGATCAAGGGGGTTTAGGTAAGATCAAGGGGGTCTAGGTAAGATCAAGGTGGGTCTATGTAAGATCAAAGAGGGGGTAGGTAAGATCAAGGGGGGTCTAGGTAAGATCAAGGAGGGTCTATGTAAGATCAAGGAGGGTCTATGTAAGATCAAGGGGGTCTAGGTAAGATCAAGGGGGTCTAGGTAAGATCAAGGGGGTCTAGGTAAGATCAAGGGGGGTCTAGGTAAGATCAAGGGGTCTAGGTAAGATCAAGGGGGGTCTAGGTAAGATCAAGGGGGTCTAAGATCAAGGGGGTCTAGGTAAGATCAAGGGCAGT
The DNA here is from genome assembly GCF_038502225.1 of Cherax quadricarinatus. Lineage (NCBI taxonomy): Eukaryota > Metazoa > Arthropoda > Malacostraca > Decapoda > Parastacidae > Cherax > Cherax quadricarinatus. The sequence continues at coordinate 77,238,560 of NC_091294.1, forward strand.
CTAGGTAAGATCAAGGGGGTTTGGTAAGATCAAGGGGGGTCTAGGTAAGATCAAGGGGTCTAGGTAAGATCAAGGGGGGTCTAGGTAAGATCAAGGGGGGTCTAGGTAAGATCAAGCGGGATCTAGGTAAGATCAAGGGGGTCTAGGTATGATCAAGGGGGTCCAGGTATGATCAAGGGGGTCCAGGTAAGATCAAGGGGGTCCAGGTAAGATCAAGGGGTCCAGGTAAGGTCAACGGGGTCCAGGTAAGGTCAAGGGGGTCTATGTAAGATCAAGGGGGTCTAGGTAAGATCAAGGGGGTCTAGGTAAGATCAAGAAGGTCTAGGTAAGATCAAGGGGGTCTAGGTAAGATCAAGGGGGTCTAGGTAAGATCAAGGGGGTCTAGGTAAGATAAAGGGGTCTAGGTAAGATCAAGGGGGGTTTAGGTAAGATCGAGGGGGGTCTAGGTAAGATCAAGGAGGGTCTAGGTAAGATCAAAGGGGTCTAGGTAAGATCAAGGGGGTCTAGGTTAGATCAAAGGGGTCTAGGTAAGATCAAAGGTCTAGGTATGATCAAGGGGGTCTGGGTAAGATCAACGGTGTCTGGGTAAGATCAAGGGGTCTAGGTAAGATCAAGGGGGTCCAGGTAAGATCAAGGGGGGTCCAGGTAAGATCAAGGGGGTCCAGGTAAGATCAAGGGGGTCCAGGTAAGATCAAGGGGGTCCAGGTAAGATCAAGGGGGTCCAGGTATGATCAAGGGGTCTAGGTAAGATCAAGGGGGTCCAGGTAAGATCAATGGGGTCCAGGTAAGATCAAGGGGGTCTAGGTAAGACCAAGGGGGTCCAGGTAAGATCAAGGGGGTCCAGGTAAGATCAAGGGGTTCCAGGTATGATCAAGGGTATCTAGGTAAGATCAAGGGGGTCCAGGTAAGACCAGGGGGGTCCAGGTAAGATCAAGGGGGTCCAGGTAAGATCAAGGGGGTCCAGGTATGATCAAGGGGTCTAGGTAAGATCAAGGGGGTCCAGGTAAGTCAAGAACCTCAGTGGAAATAAGTCAAGAACCTCAGTGGGAATAAGGACCCCAATGTTAATAAGGACCCCATTGGAAGCAGGTGAGTGAGTTTTGTGTTATCTTGGAGGATAATCTACACATATGCTATGTATAGTAATATATGTAACAGTATACATATAAACTCACCTTTTTCACACTAACATATATTAGTTTAATTATTAACTGGTGGATTAACACAGAATTACCCAGTCAAGTTAGGATGACATTACCACATTTGCTTGAGGGTATTTATACTCTCCCCAGGATGCGACCCATACCAGTAGGTTAACACCCTTGTACCTATTTACTGCTAGGTGAATAGTGCCATTAGATATAAGGGAAGATGCCCACTTGTGCCCGGGATTGAATCCAGGTTCTTCAGATGACCCCACTACCATCTGTGCCAGGATATATCCCATAATTCATCTCAGCCTCCTACAGTCTTGCAGGATGGGTATGAGCTGTATAATACACATATTAAACTAAAACTAACAAAGTCTAATTAGTCTTCAGTTTTAAGCTTTACAACCCATTTGTCCAATTAATATCTCACTCCATTCATGGTAACCTATAGATTACATTAATCATTATTTCCTGACCAGAGATGAAATGACTCTCTGACCGCGGGTTCAAATCCCGCCCGTGGCATGGTTTTTTCAGAGATAAAATCTCTGGTCAGGAGTTAAGTCAATACTTAACACTAAGTTCCTCTTACTACCAGTTCCTTACAAGTTTTGCAATCCTGTCTGGTTCAATAACCAAACTTCAGCGGATTTATAACCTGGAAATACCTTACAAGTGGACCCCCACCCATCTTTAACGACATCTCCGATGCTGCATCTGCAAGTGGGCCCCACCCACCTCTGATGACTTCTCCAACTGCTGCATCTGCAAGTGATAAATTATAACCAATATATATAGACAAATATTACCATGCAATATATACATACCATGTAATATAAACATTACTGTGTAATATAAACATATAACATTACTGATATGGCCAGTAATGTTTAACATAGTAAAGCCTATATCTGGATCACAAGGCTCAAGTTCCTTGGATCAACACAGCCTATATTTGGATCACAAGGCTCAAGTTCCTTGGATCAACACAGCTTATATCTGGATCACAAGGCTCAAGTTCCTTGGATCAACACAGCCTATATCTGGATCACAAGGCTCAAGTTCCTTGGATCAACACAGCTTATATCTGGATCACAAGGCTCAAGTTCCTTGGATCAACACAGCTTATATCTGGATCACAAGGCTCAAGTTCCTTGGATCAACACAGCCTATATCTGGATCACAAGGCTCAAGTTCCTTGGATCAACACAGCCTATATTTGGATCACAAGGCTCAAGTTCCTTGGATCAACACAGCCTATATCTGGATCACAAGGCTCAAGTTCCTTGGATCAACACAGCTTATATCTGGATCACAAGGCTCAAGTTCCTTGGATCAACACAGCCTATATCTGGATCACAAGGCTCAAGTTCCTTGGATCAACACAGCCTATATTTGGATCACAAGGCTCAAGTTCCTTGGATCAACACAGCCTATATCTGGATCACAAGGCTCAAGTTCCTTGGATCAAGAGACCTTCACTAAGTTATCAATAATAAACAATAACAGCCCAGAGCTACATACACCATCATGTAACGCCTCGTGTGGGAGTTATTGTTTGATCCCAGGAAGGGGAGTAGCTCCAGTTCCTCGCATCAAAACCCCTCCACTAACGTCAATCCCCCCCCCCCTACATTAAGCCCCAAAGAAAATTAAGACTTAAAATAGTAAGCAGACTGGTGCCGGGGCCCAGGAGCTGCAGCTCAACTCTTGTATTTACAAATACATCTCTAGACAATACTTACGTTATTACGAGGCTTAGAAAGCGGTAAACCCGGCGGGGGTGGCAGAAGTAAGGGCAAGACACCTCCCCTCCACGACCTCTGGAGTTAAACTGACCTTAAGTGACCTTGATGTTGGTCACTGATAACTTAACTCTGACTACCACCACTAGATGGCACTAGTACTCTACATGAAGGTTAACACTAGTACTCTACATGAAGGTTAACACTAGTACTCTACATGAAGGTTAACACTAGTACTCTACATGAAGGTTAACACTAGTACTCTACATGAAGGTTAACACTAGTACTCTACATGAAGGTTGTTAACACTAGTACTCTACATGAAGGTTAACACTAGTACTCTACATGAAGGTTAACACTAGTACTCTACATGAAGGTTAACACTAGTACTCTACATGAAGGTTAACACTAGTACTCTACATGAAGGTTAACACTAGTACTCTACATGAAGGTTAACACTAGTACTCTACATGAAGGTTATGTTAACATTAGTACTCTGCATGAAGGTATGTTAACACTAGTACCCCACATGAAGGTTGTTAACACTAGTACTCTACATGAAGGTTGTTAACACTAGTACTCTACATGAAGGTTAACACTAGTACTCTACATGAAGGTTATGTTAACATTAGTACTCTGCATGAAGGTATGTTAACACTAGTACCCCACATGAAGGTTGTTAACACTAGTACTCTACATGAAGGTTAACACTAGTACTCTACATGAAGGTTAACACTAGTACTCTACATGAAGGTTAACACTAGTACTCTTCATGAAGGTTATGTTAACATTAGTACTCTGCATGAAGGTATGTTAACACTAGTACCCCACATGAAGGTTGTTAACACTAGTACTCTACATGAAGGTTGTTAACACTAGTACTCTACATGAAGGTTGTTAACACTAGTACTCTACATGAAGGTTAACACTAGTACTCTTCATGAAGGTTATGTTAACATTAGTACTCTGCATGAAGGTATGTTAACACTAGTACCCCACATGAAGGTTGTTAACACTTGTACTCTACACGAAGGTTAACACTAGTACTCTACATGAAGGTTAACACTAGTACTCTACATGAAGGTTAACACTGGTACTCTACATGAAGGTTAACACTAGTACTCTACATGAAGGTTAACACTAGTACTCTACATGAAGGTTAACACTAGTACTCTACATGAAGGTTAACACTAGTACTCTACATGAAGGTTAACACTAGTACTCTACATGAAGGTTAACACTAGTACTCTACATGAAGGTTAACACTGGTACTCTACATGAAGGTTAACACTAGTACTCTACATGAAGGTTAACACTGGTACTCTACATGAAGGTTAACACTAGTACTCTACATGAAGGTTAACACTAGTACTCTACATGAAGGTTAACACTAGTACTCTACATGAAGGTTAACACTGGTACTCTACATGAAGGTTAACACTAGTACTCTACATGAAGGTTAACACTGGTACTCTACATGAAGGTTAACACTAGTACTCTACATGAAGGTTAACACTAGTACTCTACATGAAGGTTAACACTAGTACTCTACATGAAGGTTAACACTAGTACTCTACATGAAGGTTAACACTGGTACTCTACATAAAGGTTAACACTAGTACTCTACATGAAGGTTAACACTAGTACTCTACATGAAGGTTAACACTAGTACTCTACATGAAGGTTAACACTAGTACTCTACATGAAGGTTAACACTAGTACTCTACATGAAGGTTAACACTAGTACTCTACATGAAGGTTAACACTAGTACTCTACATGAAGGTTAACACTAGTACTCTACATGAAGGTTAACACTGGTACTCTACATGAAGGTTAACACTAGTACTCTACATGAAGGTTAACACTAGTACTCTACATGAAGGTTAACACTGGTACTCTACATGAAGGTTAACACTAGTACTCTACATGAAGGTTAACACTAGTACTCTACATGAAGGTTAACACTGGTACTCTACATGAAGGTTAACACTGGTACTCTACATGAAGGTTAACACTGGTACTCTACATGAAGGTTAACACTAGTACTCTACATGAAGGTTAACACTAGTACTCTACATGAAGGTTAACACTGGTACTCTACATGAAGGTTAACACTGGTACTCTACATGAAGGTTAACACTAGTACTCTACATGAAGGTTAACACTAGTACTCTACATGAAGGTTAACACTGGTACTCTACATGAAGGTTAACACTAGTACTCTACATGAAGGTTAACACTAGTACTCTACATGAAGGTTATTTTAACATTAGTACTCTACATGAAGGTTATTTTAACACTAGTACTCTACATGAAGGTTATTTTAACACTAGGACTCTACATGAAGGTTAACACTAGTACTCTACATGAAGGTTAACACTAGTACTCTACATGAAGGTTAACACTAGTACTCTACATGAAGGTTATTTTAACACTAGGACTCTACATGAAGGTTAACACTAGTACTCTACATGAAGGTTAACACTAGTACTCTACATGAAGGTTAACACTAGTACTCTACATGAAGGTTAACACTGGTACTCTACATGAAGGTTAACACTAGTACTCTACATGAAGGTTAACACTAGTACTCTACATGAAGGTTAACACTGGTACTCTACATGAAGGTTAACACTAGTACTCTACATGAAGGTTAACACTAGTACTCTACATGAAGGTTAACACTGGTACTCTACATGAAGGTTAACACTAGTACTCTACATGAAGGTTAACACTAGTACTCTACATGAAGGTTAACACTGGTACTCTACATGAAGGTTAACACTGGTACTCTACATGAAGGTTAACACTAGTACTCTACATGAAGGTTAACACTAGTACTCTACATGAAGGTTAACACTGGTACTCTACATGAAGGTTAACACTGGTACTCTACATGAAGGTTAACACTAGTACTCTACATGAAGGTTAACACTAGTACTCTACATGAAGGTTAACACTAGTACTCTACATGAAGGTTAACACTAGTACTCTACATGAAGGTTAACACTAGTACTCTACATGAAGGTTAACACTAGTACTCTACATGAAGGTTAACACTGGTACTCTACATGAAGGTTAACACTGGTACTCTACATAAAGGTTAACACTAGTACTCTACATGAAGGTTAACACTAGTACTCTACATGAAGGTTAACACTGGTACTCTACATGAAGGTTAACACTGGTACTCTACATGAAGGTTAACACTAGTACTCTACATGAAGGTTAACACTAGTACTCTACATGAAGGTTAACACTGGTACTCTACATGAAGGTTAACACTAGTACTCTACATGAAGGTTAACACTGGTACTCTACATGAAGGTTAACACTAGTACTCTACATGAAGGTTAACACTAGTACTCTACATGAAGGTTAACACTAGTACTCTACATGAAGGTTAACACTAGTACTCTACATGAAGGTTAACACTAGTACTCTACATGAAGGTTAACACTAGTACTCTACATGAAGGTTAACACTAGTACTCTACATGAAGGTTAACACTAGTACTCTACATGAAGGTTAACACTAGTACTCTACATGAAGGTTAACACTAGTACTCTACATGAAGGTTAACACTAGTACTCTACATGAAGGTTAACACTAGTACTCTACATGAAGGTTAACACTAGTACTCTACATGAAGGTTAACACTAGTACTCTACATGAAGGTTAACACTAGTACTCTACATGAAGGTTAACACTAGTACTCTACATGAAGGTTAACACTAGTACTCTACATGAAGGTTAACACTGGTACTCTACATGAAGGTTAACACTAGTACTCTACATGAAGGTTAACACTGGTACTCTACATGAAGGTTAACACTAGTACTCTACATGAAGGTTAACACTAGTACTCTACATGAAGGTTAACACTGGTACTCTACATGAAGGTTAACACTAGTACTCTACATGAAGGTTAACACTAGTACTCTACATGAAGGTTAACACTAGTACTCTACATGAAGGTTAACACTAGTACTCTACATGAAGGTTAACACTGGTACTCTACATGAAGGTTAACACTGGTACTCTACATGAAGGTTAACACTAGTACTCTACATGAAGGTTAACACTAGTACTCTACATGAAGGTTAACACTAGTACTCTACATGAAGGTTAACACTAGTACTCTACATGAAGGTTAACACTAGTACTCTACATGAAGGTTAACACTAGTACTCTACATGAAGGTTAACACTAGTACTCTACATGAAGGTTAACACTAGTACTCTACATGAAGGTTAACACTAGTACTCTACATGAAGGTTAACACTAGTACTCTACATGAAGGTTAACACTAGTACTCTACATGAAGGTTAACACTAGTACTCTACATGAAGGTTAACACTAGTACTCTACATGAAGGTTAACACTAGTACTCTACATGAAGGTTAACACTAGTACTCTACATGAAGGTTAACACTAGTACTCTACATGAAGGTTAACACTAGTACTCTACATGAAGGTTAACACTAGTACTCTACATGAAGGTTAACACTAGTACTCTACATGAAGGTTAACACTAGTACTCTACATGAAGGTTAACACTAGTACTCTACATGAAGGTTAACACTAGTACTCTACATGAAGGTTAACACTAGTACTCTACATGAAGGTTAACACTAGTACTCTACATGAAGGTTAACACTAGTACTCTACATGAAGGTTAACACTAGTACTCTACATGAAGGTTAACACTAGTACTCTACATGAAGGTTAACACTAGTACTCTACATGAAGGTTAACACTAGTACTCTACATGAAGGTTAACACTAGTACTCTACATGAAGGTTAACACTAGTACTCTACATGAAGGTTAACACTAGTACTCTACATGAAGGTTAACACTAGTACTCTACATGAAGGTTAACACTAGTACTCTACATGAAGGTTAACACTAGTACTCTACATGAAGGTTAACACTAGGTACTCTACATGAAGGTTAACACTAGTACTCTACATGAAGGTTAACACTAGTACTCTACATGAAGGTTAACACTAGTACTCTACATGAAGGTTAACACTAGTACTCTACATGAAGGTTAACACTAGTACTCTACATGAAGGTTAACACTAGTACTCTACATGAAGGTTAACACTAGTACTCTACATGAAGGTTAACACTGGTACTCTACATGAAGGTTAACACTAGTACTCTACATGAAGGTTAACACTAGTACTCTACATGAAGGTTAACACTAGTACTCTACATGAAGGTTAACACTAGTACTCTACATGAAGGTTAACACTAGTACTCTACATGAAGGTTAACACTAGTACTCTACATGAAGGTTAACACTAGTACTCTACATGAAGGTTAACACTAGTACTCTACATGAAGGTTAACACTGGTACTCTACATGAAGGTTAACACTAGTACTCTACATGAAGGTTAACACTAGTACTCTACATGAAGGTTAACACTAGTACTCTACATGAAGGTTAACACTAGTACTCTACATGAAGGTTAACACTAGTACTCTACATGAAGGTTAACACTAGTACTCTACATGAAGGTTAACACTAGTACTCTACATGAAGGTTAACACTGGTACTCTACATGAAGGTTAACACTAGTACTCTACATGAAGGTTAACACTAGTACTCTACATGAAGGTTAACACTGGTACTCTACATGAAGGTTAACACTAGTACTCTACATGAAGGTTAACACTAGTACTCTACATGAAGGTTAACACTAGTACTCTACATGAAGGTTAACACTAGTACTCTACATGAAGGTTAACACTGGTACTCTACATGAAGGTTAACACTAGTACTCTACATGAAGGTTAACACTAGTACTCTACATGAAGGTTAACACTAGTACTCTACATGAAGGTTAACACTAGTACTCTACATGAAGGTTAACACTAGTACTCTACATGAAGGTTAACACTAGTACTCTACATGAAGGTTAACACTAGTACTCTACATGAAGGTTAACACTAGTACTCTACATGAAGGTTGTTAACACTAGTACTCTACATGAAGGTTAACACTAGTACTCTACATGAAGGTTAACACTAGTACTCTACATGAAGGTTAACACTAGTACTCTACATGAAGGTTAACACTAGTACTCTACATGAAGGTTAACACTAGTACTCTACATGAAGGTTAACACTAGTACTCTACATGAAGGTTAACACTAGTACTCTACATGAAGGTTAACACTAGTACTCTACATGAAGGTTAACACTAGTACTCTACATGAAGGTTAACACTAGTACTCTACATGAAGGTTAACACTAGTACTCTACATGAAGGTTAACACTAGTACTCTACATGAAGGTTAACACTGGTACTCTACATGAAGGTTAACACTAGTACTCTACATGAAGGTTAACACTAGTACTCTACATGAAGGTTAACACTAGTACTCTACATGAAGGTTAACACTAGTACTCTACATGAAGGTTAACACTAGTACTCTACATGAAGGTTAACACTAGTACTCTACATGAAGGTTAACACTAGTACTCTACATGAAGGTTAACACTAGTACTCTACATGAAGGTTAACACTAGTACTCTACATGAAGGTTAACACTAGTACTCTACATGAAGGTTAACACTAGTACTCTACATGAAGGTTAACACTAGTACTCTACATGAAGGTTAACACTAGTACTCTACATGAAGGTTAACACTAGTACCCCACATGAAGGTTGTTAACACTAGTACTCTACATGAAGGTTAACACTAGTACTCTACATGAAGGTTAACACTAGTACTCTACATGAAGGTTAACACTAGTACTCTACATGAAGGTTAACACTAGTACTCTACATGAAGGTTAACACTAGTACTCTACATGAAGGTTAACACTAGTACTCTACATGAAGGTTAACACTAGTACTCTACATGAAGGTTAACACTAGTACTCTACATGAAGGTTAACACTAGTACTCTACATGAAGGTTAACACTGGTACTCTACATGAAGGTTAACACTAGTACTCTACATGAAGGTTAACACTAGTACTCTACATGAAGGTTAACACTAGTACTCTACATGAAGGTTAACACTAGTACTCTACATGAAGGTTAACACTAGTACTCTACATGAAGGTTAACACTAGTACTCTACATGAAGGTTAACACTGGTACTCTACATGAAGGTTAACACTAGTACTCTACATGAAGGTTAACACTAGTACTCTACATGAAGGTTAACACTAGTACTCTACATGAAGGTTAACACTGGTACTCTACATGAAGGTTAACACTAGTACTCTACATGAAGGTTAACACTAGTACTCTACATGAAGGTTAACACTGGTACTCTACATGAAGGTTAACACTAGTACTCTACATGAAGGTTAACACTAGTACTCTACATGAAGGTTAACACTAGTACTCTACATGAAGGTTAACACTAGTACTCTACATGAAGGTTAACACTGGTACTCTACATGAAGGTTAACACTAGTACTCTACATGAAGGTTAACACTAGTACTCTACATGAAGGTTAACACTGGTACTCTACATGAAGGTTAACACTAGTACTCTACATGAAGGTTAACACTAGTACTCTACATGAAGGTTAACACTAGTACTCTACATGAAGGTTAACACTAGTACTCTACATGAAGGTTAACACTAGTACTCTACATGAAGGTTAACACTAGTACTCTACATGAAGGTTAACACTAGTACTCTACATGAAGGTTAACACTAGTACTCTACATGAAGGTTAACACTAGTACTCTACATGAAGGTTAACACTGGTACTCTACATGAAGGTTAACACTAGTACTCTACATGAAGGTTAACACTAGTACTCTACATGAAGGTTAACACTAGTACTCTACATGAAGGTTAACACTAGTACTCTACATGAAGGTTAACACTAGTACTCTACATGAAGGTTAACACTAGTACTCTACATGAAGGTTAACACTAGTACTCTACATGAAGGTTAACACTAGTACTCTACATGAAGGTTAACACTAGTACTCTACATGAAGGTTAACACTGGTACTCTACATGAAGGTTAACACTAGTACTCTACATGAAGGTTATGTTAACATTAGTACTCTGCATGAAGGTATGTTAACACTAGTACCCCACATGAAGGTTGTTAACACTTGTACTCTACACGAAGGTTAGGTTAACACTATGAAGATTAACACTTGTACTCAACATAAAGGGCAGTTTATTTTAACATTCTGGTTAGTGAGAAAACCGTATGGGTCATAATAATAACAAACTGGTCTTTGGGTTGCACTTATTTATAATATTATATTCATGGGGAGCCTATTTAGGGGTGTTCCTGCTGGCCTATGGGTCAGTATTATGGGGAGAGTTAAGCCAGTAGGGATAGGTCTATTTAGGGGTGTTCCTGCTGGCCTATGGGTCAGTATTATGGGGAGAGTTAAGCCAGTAGGGATAGGTCTATTTAGGGGTGTTCGTGCTGGCCTATGGGTCAGTATTATGGGGAGAGTTAAGCCAGTAGGGATAGGTCTATTTAGGGGTGTTCCTGCTGGCCTATGGGTCAGTATTATGGGGAGAGTTAAGCCAGTAGGGATAGGTCTATTTAGGGGTGTTCCTGCTGGCCTATGGGTCAGTATTATGGGGAGAGTTAAGCCAGTAGGGATAGGTCTATTTAGGGGTGTTCCTGCTGGCCTATGGGTCAGTATTAAGGGGAGAGTTAAGCCAGTAGGGATAGGCCTATTTAGGGGTGTTCCTGCTGGCCTATGGGTCAGTATTATGGGGAGAGTTAAGCCAGTAGGGATAGGTCTATTTAGGGGTGTTCCTGCTGGCCTATGGGTCAGTATTATGGGGAGAGTTAAGGCAGTAGGGATAGGTCTATTTAGGGGTGTTCGTGCTGGCCTATGGGTCAGTATTATGGGGAGAGTTAAGGCAGTAGGGATAGGTCTATTTAGGGGTGTTCCTGCTGGCCTATGGGTCAGTATTATGGGGAGAGTTAAGCCAGTAGGGATAGGCCTATTTAGGGGTGTTCCTGCTGGCCTATGGGTCAGCATTAAGGGGAGAGTTAAGCCAGTAGGGATAGGTCTATTTAGGGGTGTTCCTGCTGGCCTATGGGTCAGTATTATGGGGAGAGTTAAGCCAGTAGGGATAGGTCTATTTAGGGGTGTTCCTGCTGGCCTATGGGTCAGTATTAAGGGGAGAGTTAAGCCAGTAGGGATAGGTCTATTTAGGGGTGTTCCTGCTGGCCTATGGGTCAGTATTATGGGGAGAGTTAAGACAGTAGGGATAGGCCTATTTAGGGGTGTTCCTGCTGGCCTATGGGTCAGTATTATGGGGAGAGTTAAGCCAGTAGGGATAGGCCTATTTAGGGGTGTTCCTGCTGGCCTATGGGTCAGTATTACATTCATAGCAGCTTGGGTTTCCAGACATTGCAGTAAGACCCATATGGGTTTACCACTGACTTTGGATTATAATAATAAATGGGTTACCATGGAAAGTTTTTGAGCCAGCAGAAATAGGCCTAAATAAACTAATGCCTCCTGGTATTAAGGTCAATTACAAGCAGTTTGATGATAATGTTTACATACATAATTCTTACCATTGTTATTATAGCCAAGTGTTAAACCCATTACGACTAGGGTAATACACAGCTGCGTAATTCTTACCAGCCTCTTAAGATATATTGCATTAATAACTCATTGGAGTTGTGATCAGGTGTAGATGTCTGTATGCTTCATTACCTTTGTAATTTGCTCAGCTATCAAAACTTTGTGGCTTAGTTCCTGGACCTATTATGTACCTCTGTAATGTTGAGGTACAGTTCCTGGACCCATTATATACCTCTGTAATGTTGAGGTAAAGTCCCTGGACCCATTATATACCTCTGTAATGTTGAGGTATAGTCCCTGGACCCTTTATGTACCTCTGTAATGTTGAGGTACAGTCCCTGGACCCATTATATACCTCTGTAATGTTGAGGTATAGTCCCTGGACCCTTTATGTACCTCTGTAATGTTGAGGTACAGTTCCTGGACCCATTATATACCTCTGTAATGTTGAGGTACAGTCCCTGGATCCATTATGTACCTCTGTAATGTTGAGGTACAGTTTCTGAACCCATTATGTACCTCTGTAATCTCTAACTACCATCCAGTGGATGGGTATAGGGTGCATGATATAAATATTAAACTACAAAGCATCAAGACTGAGACCCACATCAATTAACACTTGTTCTGTTTCCTGACAAATCTTACCTATCTTTATTTGCACTAAATAACCTGAGACCTGAATGTTGCATGATTTTGCATAAAGCTTTCAGATATATCTCCATGTAAACCTTACAGATGTGGCAAAAATATTTTAGTGTTAATGATAAAATATCCACAAATCGTGTCTACTGCCGCCCACAGGATGGGTCTGGGGTGCGTAATGAAGATATTAAACTGCAAACCTGAGATGCTCTGCATACTAAGAGGCTTTTCATGTGAGAGATGTAATGTCATCCTATTTTGTACAAAGAGGAAACTGGACAAGTATCTTCACCAGGTGCCAGATCAACCAGGCTATGATGGATATGTGGGGCAGCAGGCCTCCATCAGCAACAGCCTGGTTGACCAGGCAAGCACCAGATGAGCCTGGCCCATGGCTGGGCTCAGAGAGTAGATAAACTCTCGAAACTTTTCAAAGGTATATCAAAAGTAAGGATGACCATGGAGTGCATAATAAACTAACCACTTAGACGGCACGACTGAAAAAAAAAGTCAACCCAGGTACCTACTTACTGCTAAGCGAACAGGACAGCATTTGTAAGGAAACATGCCCATAGTTTGTCCTCGCCCAGTGATCAAATCCTGATTGTTCAGTGGCTGGTGGTTGGTAAGGTTTGTTAAGAAAGAGGGCAAGTGTTTCCTGATGCAGGTCTTAAGTCATATGATGACCCACAACTGGAGCTTTTGGTCATCTGATCAAGGACTTCCGCTGGTTTACCGGTCCACCTCTTTAAAAATCATAGTTATGATTATAACCATTAGTAATAAATATTACCCCTTTAAAAAAGTCATGATTTTAACCATTAGATGTACCGATGTCACTCAATGTGTGTTGAAACTGTTATCAGTTGAGTCACAAACATTGTTTGACTCATTACTATTGTTAATGAATCAATTAATTTTTTAGATAGTATACGTTTGCTTTAACTTGCTGGTTTAACAACCAATCCCAGAATCCTTAAACAAGCTTAGTTTCTTGTAAACAAATAAAAACATGTATGGGTATACTGGGATATTAATACTGCAACTCACTACGTTCTCATTGTATTATCTAATATTCCATCTATTAACATAAAAGAACAACAGAATAAGAGGAAGCCTTGGACTGGGGGGTTCAGTAAATATTATTATTATAATCATGGGGAAGCGCTAAACCCATAGGATTATACAGCGCCTGTGGGGGGATGGAAGGTATTCAGGCTGCAGGGAACTGGAGCACAGATCCAATTCCCTAGATCAAGAGCCCATCACCTGCATCAAGGAACCTCTCTAGAGAGGTTCAGTAAACAGTACCATGTGCTAGACATTATTGACAAAAGAATTAAAGTACAGTGGACCCCCGGTTAACGATATTTTTTCACTCCAGAAGTATGTTCAGGTGCCAGTACTGACCGAATTTGTTCCCATAAGGAATATTGTGAAGTAGATTAGTCCATTCCAGACCCCCAAACATACACGTACAAACGCACTTACATAACACACTTACATAATTGGTCGCATTCGGAGGTGATCGTTATGCGGGGGTCCACTGTATAAATTTGTGTATGAATTTTCTGACACAGGCTTCCAGGAACACGATAAAGTTGATGTTTTCTGACACTGGCCGCCAGGTTAGTCAGTTTAATATGTTTATTATGCACCCCATACCCATCCTGTGGGCGGTAATCAAAAGATTACAGAGGTACATAATTGGTCCAGAGACTGGACTCCAAAGTTTTGATAGCTGAGCAAGTTACAGAGGTAATGAACTCACAATTTACAAAGGCAATGAACTCACAATCCCTCACAGTCCCTGGACCCATTATTTTTTTTTTTATTTTATTATCACACTGGCCGATTCCCACCAAGGCAGGGTGGCCCGAAAAAGAAAAACTTTCACCATCATTCACTCCATCACTGTCTTGCCAGAAGGGTGCTTTACACTACAGTTTTTAAACTGCAACATTAACACCCCTCCTGGACCCATTGTGTACCTCTGTAATGTTGAGGCACAGTCCCTGGACCCATTGTGTACCTCTGTAATGTTGAGGCACAGTCCCTGGACCCATTGTGTACCTCTGTAATGTTGAGGCACAGTCCCTGGACCCATTGTGTACCTCTGTAATGTTGAAGCACAGTCCCTGGACCCATTATGTACCTCTGTAATGTTGAAGCACAGTCCCTGGACCCATTATGTACCTCTGTAATGTTGAGGCACAGTCCTTGGACCCATTATGTACCTCTGTAATGTTGAGGCACAGTCCTTGGACCCATTGTGTACCTCTGTAATGTTGAAGCACAGTCCCTGGACCCATTATGTACCTCTGTAATGTTGAAGCACAGTCCCTGGACCCATTATGTACCTCTGTAATGTTGAAGCACAGTCCCTGGACCCATTATGTACCTCTGTAATGTTGAAGCACAGTCCCTGGACCCATTATGTACCTCTGTAATGTTGAAGCACAGTCCCTGGACCCATTATGTACCTCTGTAATGTTGAAGCACAGTCCCTGGACCCATTATGTGCCTCTGTAATGTTGAAGCACAGTCCCTGGACCCATTGTGTACCTCTGTAATGTTGAGGCACAGTCCTTGGACCCATTATGTACCTCTGTAATGTTGAAGCACAGTCCCTGGACCCATTATGTACCTCTGTAATGTTGAGGCACAGTCCCTGGACCCATTATGTACCTCTGTAATGTTGAGGCACAGTCCCTGGACCCATTGTGTACCTCTGTAATGTTGAGGCACAGTCCCTGGACCCATTATGTACCTCTGTAATGTTGAGGTACAGTCCCTGGACCCATTATGTACCTCTGTAATGCTGAGCTACAGTCCCTGGACCCATTATGTACCTCTGTAATGTTGAGGCACAGTCCCTGGACCCATTATGTACCTCTGTAATGCTGAGCTACAGTCCCTGGACCCATTATGTACCTCTGTAATGTTGAGGCACAGTCCCTGGACCCATTATGCACCTCTGTAATGTTGAGGTACAGTCCCTGGACCTATTATGTACCTCTGTAATGCTGAGGTACAGTCCCTGGACCCATTATGTACCTCTGTAATGTTGAGGCACAGTCCCTGGACCCATTATGCACCTCTGTAATGTTGAGGTACAGTCCCTGGACCTATTATGTACCTCTGTAATGTTGAGGTACAGTCCCTGGACCCATTATGTACCTTTGTAATCGTTATTTTAATATCATTTTATGCACCCTGCTCACAGGATGGGTATGAGTTACAGATTTCTTCTCTTGCATTTCAAAGTAAGTACAGTACTATACAGTACTGTACTTTACAGTATGGTACTTGAAAGTAGGTTAGTATTTAATATATGTAGTTCAACAAAGAAATATTTCATTTACCTGTAAAATCATGTCATAGGTAGCTGACACTATCACCCCTGTTTTAAGGGCTGCTGCGTCAGGCATCTTTTTATCTTATGTATAATTCTGAAATAAAATCAACAGTAGAGTATGGTATGACATAATATGCTCACAATTACCTGCAAACACCAAATTTTATTTATATCAAACCGTACTACGGGTGGGGTTAGAACCTGCGATCAGAGAGTCGTAAAACTCCAGACCAACGCGTTAGCGACTGGATCAGCTGGCTACAATAAGATTAATCTAACTAGGTACATTTATCCTTCCTATGGTGTATAAATATACTTAGCTGGATGAATCTTATTGTAGCCAGCTGGTCCAGCGGCTAACGCGTCGGTCTGGAGTTTTACGACTCTCTAATCGTGGGTTCTAACCCCGCCCATGGTACGATTTGTTTGTAATCATGTCATTACAATTTCATGAGTCGATTCATTTATATCACGTATAATTCACTATTTGACACCTTACAATACCCCTGTCCATTATTTTTGAGCCAATCTGCTGAGATCTCTTACTCATTTCTGCAACACTGTAAGCTCCTGATGATGTGTCGATGGCAACACGAAAGGCCTAGAGCTTCTATTTGATTCGCCGGTAATCTCGGCCCGGGTCTCTTCCATTTTGGTGACCCGGCAGCCTAGAGCTATCATTCAACTCCCCCTGTGGTTATTTTGCATTATAAAGTACGTGTAAATTACGTCAGATTTTGGTATTTTTTCCTGGTGTGTATTATTATTATTATAATCAAGGGGGAAGCGCTAAACCCGGAGGATTATACAGCGCCTGGGGGGGGATGTGGAAGGCATTCAGGCTTAATTCGGGGAACTGGAGCACAGATCCAATTCCCTAAATCAAGAGCCCCTCACCAGTCTTAAAATAATGAATCCTGTGATACTCCAATACTGAAACTATATACTGTGCCAAAACAAAAGCATTGACATTGCTAAACTCACAAACTAGTATTTAGTCACTTAGCCATAATACCAACTTACCTCATAATTTGTAATATTTTACAATTAAGAATAAAACTAAGTCTGCCCGAAATGCCTAGCCATGCTAAGCGTTCTAGTGGTACACTCTGTAATCACAATTTTACTACATGTAAACCAAACAATAACCAAATTTCTGTAAACTCTGCATTGTAATCCTTATAGAGAATAAACTTTGAATTTGAATTTGAATTTGAATTTGAACATCAAGGAGCCTTCCTTGAGGGGTCCTGGTGTGTAATTTACTTATGTTACTATGTATGATAATTATAATCACCTAAATTTGTATAACTGTACTTATGTGTACGTGTATATAAATAAACATACTAAGTTATTTACCTACGTTATTTATTTACTTAATTATAGTACTTGAGGAAGTTATTATTGTTGTTGTTGTTAGGGTTTATAGGGCCACCGGCAGCGTACGTCGTATTGAACCCGACCGTCCAGTGTCCGGAGAAGAAACTTCGATGGAAGTGGAAACCTGGAGTGGAAAGAAGTTAATATTAATAATAATTTTTATTTTGACATGATACATGGTTGTACACAGGAATATAATAGTTGAGTGTACATGCCAAAAGCAGCTTTTGTATGCAGAGCTTTACAGGCAAACTTAAAACTAATTTAATATTAATAAGGCAATAACAGTATAGTTCATGGTATACAGACCATAGCTGACATCAACGACTTATTGCTATATAAGAAGCCGCTTGTTATGCAAAGCATTTCAGGCAAATTAGGTCAGTTTTGTCCCAGGATGCGACCCACACCAGTCTACTAACACCCTGGTACCCATTTTACTGATGGGTGAACACAGACAATCGGTGTTTACCTGGAGTTTACCTGGAGAGAGTTTCGGGGGTCAATGCCCCCGCGGCCCGGTCTGTGACCAGGCCTCCTGGTGGATCAGCGCCTGATCAACCAGGCTGTTGCTGCTGGCTGCACGCAAACCAACGTACGAGCCACAGCCCGGCTGATCAGGAACTGACTTTAGGTGCTTGTCCAGTGCCAGCTTGAAGACTGCCAGGGGTCTGTTGGTAATCCCCCTTATGTGTGCTGGGAGGCAGTTGAACAGTCTCGGGCCCCTGACACTTATTGTATGGTCTCTTAACGTGCTAGTGACACCCCTGCTTTTCATTGGGGGGATGGTGCATCGTCTGCCAAGTCTTTTGCTTTCGTAGTGAGTGATTTTCGTGTGCAAGTTCGGTACTAGTCCCTCTAGGATTTTCCAGGTGTATATAATCATGTATCTCTCCCTCCTGCGTTCCAGGGAATACAGGTTTAGAAACCTCAAGCGCTCCCAGTAATTGAGGTGTTTTATCTCCGTTATGCGCGCCGTGTAAGGAAACACTCCCAATGTTTCTACCCTTGCCGGGAATCGAACCCGGATTTCACCGTGTGAAGCGAGAGCTTTTGCCACCGGGCCACGGGCCACCGTGGCCTGGTGAATTAAGCACTATACGTGACCCCACAAAACTCATCACAGAGAAATGCCGCCATCTGAGGAGTTTTCCTGTTCCCGCATGTTCAATTCAGATGGATGGACCTTTCTAGGTCCATCTAAAGGAGGACGAGGGAGAGGAGAGGGAAGAGAGTCAGTACCAGTTCAAGGAGAGGCAGGCCAGAGAACGTTGAGCAGTGGACATCAAGGAAGGATGAACCA
Organism: Cherax quadricarinatus; assembly: GCF_038502225.1. Taxonomy (NCBI): domain Eukaryota; kingdom Metazoa; phylum Arthropoda; class Malacostraca; order Decapoda; family Parastacidae; genus Cherax; species Cherax quadricarinatus. Next base: position 77,257,696 of record NC_091294.1, read on the forward strand.
AACGTGTTGGAATGGAGGCTGCCATCCACACTTGTACCTGGAGAGGGTTTCGGGGGTCAACACCCCCACGGCCTGGTCTGTGACCAGGACTCATGGTGGAACAGGGCCTGATCAACCAGGCTGTTACTGTTGGCCGCCCGCAACCCGACATACGAACCACAGCCTGACTGGTCAGGTACTGACTTGAGGTGCCTGTCCAGCGCCTTCTTGAAGACAGCCAGGGGTCTATTGGTAATCCCCCTTATGTATGTTGGGAGGCAGTTGAACAGTCTTGCGCCCTTGACAATTACTGTGTTGTCTCTTATCGTGCTAGTGGCGCCCCGTCTTTTCAGTTGCGGGATGCTGCATTGTCTGCCGAGTTTGGTACTAATCTCTCTAGGATTTTCCAAGTGTATATAATTTATCTCCCCCGCCTACGTTCTGTGGAGTACAGGTTCAGGAACTTCAAGTGCTCCCAGTAATTGAAGTGTTTTATCTCCGTTATGCGCGCCGTGAAGGTTCTCTGTACATTTTCTAGGTCAGCAATTTCACCTGCCTTGAAAGGTGCTGTTAGTGTGCAGCAATATTCCAGCCTATATAGAACAAGTGACCTGAAGAGTGTCATTATGGGCTTGTCATCCCTAGTTTTGAAGGTTCTCATTGTCCATCATTTCATTTGTCTAGCAGATGCGATTGATACAATGTTGTGGTCTTTGAAGGTGAGATCCTGTGACGTTATCACTCCCAGATCTTTTACATTAGTTGTTCGCTCTGTTGTGTGGTTGAAATTTATTTTATACTCCGAATAAGTTTTAATTTCCTCACTTTTCCATATCGGAGTAATTTCAATTTCTCATCATTGAACTTCACAATGTTTTCTGAGGCCCAATTTTGTCAAGGCTGAGAACCAAAGCAATCTTAGTACTAGGAGAAGAGAGCACAACATTGTAGTACCCACAGTCAATGGCCAGAGCACTGTCGTCTGCAATATCAGCTCTGCATGACCCTAGTGGGTTTAACGCTTGGTTTTGATTATAATAATGATAATGATGCATACAACAGAAGGTTACACTTGGAAGAGATGGGCAAGTCAGCCACATAAAGAAGCAATAATGGTCCCAGAAAACTTCCTACATTCCTATATCAGGTAGACTCCAGTTTTCTTACAGATTATTCATTTTTTTAATGACCGTTTTCGTTCATGCCTAAGGCCTGGTCTCAGATCGAGCCGTGGGGGCGATGACCCCCGAAACCCTCGCCAAGTAGTGTTCAGAATCTTTTGCTGCCAATTTTGTCAAGGTTGGAAACCGCAGCAATCACAGTACTAGGGGGAGAGAGCACAACTTTGTAGTAGCCACAGTCAGTGGCCAGGCTTCAAACACCTTTTATTGTACAGCAATAAAGGAATGGAACAGACTGCCTGTGCATGACAAAGCCAGTTATAGCATGAACCAGTTCAAGAAGAGTGCCGAAAGGTGTCTGATGAATGTAGCGACGGAAAGGGAGGAGAATGATTTTTTTTTTTTTTTTGTATTTTTGGGTAACACACGTAAATGTAAATAACTCAGTTTACCTTATTCCTAGTATATCTCCTTTATAGTATAACAATAAGAAATTATTCCCTTTAGAGTAAAATAATAAGGTATTAAAAGGACCCCAATGGAAATAAGTCACTCTGACTCTTTTGGGTTATCCCAGGTTCTGTACACATATGCTGCTATGTATGATAATCTATGTAACTGTATTTGTGTATACCTGAATAAACTTACCTAAGATCTGTTGCCAGTTTCTAGTCAGCTTTGATGGGCTCATTTCATTAATTATGCTCAAAGTCATCTATCACGTACAGTGTTTATCTAGTTTCCCACACAGTAGTGTTGCTGCTTATAATAATAATAATAATAATAATAATAATAATAATAATAATAATAATAATAATAATAATAATAATAATAATAATAATAATAATAATAATAATAATAATGATAATATCCCCAGGGCCCCAGGGCCAGACTCATGGAACTCCGTGTCCATCAAGGACTGCAAGAAGCCCCTATCACGAGCTTTTACCATCCTATGGAGAGGGAGCATGGACACGGGGGTCGTCCCACAGTTAATAAAAACAACAGACATAGCCCCACTCCACAAAGGGGGCAGTAAAGCAATAGCAAAGAACTACAGACCGATAGCACTAACATCCCATAACATAAAAATCTTTGAAAGGGTCCAAAGAAGCAAGATCGCCACCCATCTAGAAACCCATCAATTACACAACCCAGGGCAACATGGGTTTAGAACAGGTCGCTCCTGTCTGTCTCAACTATTAGATCACTACGACAAGGTCCTAGAAGCACTAGAAGACAAAAAGAATGCAGATGTAATATATACAGACTTTGCAAAAGCCTTCGACAAGTGTGACCATGGTGTAATAGCGCACAAAATGCGTGCTACAGGAATAACGGGAAAAATTGGTAGATGGATCTATAATTTCCTCACAAACAGAACACAAAGAGTAGTAGTCAACAGAGTAAAGTACGAGGCAGCTACGGTGAAAAGCTCTGTTCCACAAGGCACAGTACTCGCTCCCATCTTGTTTCTCATCCTCATATCAGACATAGACAAGGATGTCAGCCACAGCACCGTGTCTTCCTTTGCAGATGACACCCGAATCTGCATGACAGTGTCTTCCATTGCAGACACTGCAAGGCTCCAGGCGGACATCAACCAAATCTTTCAGTGGGCTGCAGAAAACAATATGAAGTTCAATGATGAGAAATTCCAATTACTCAGATATGGTAAACACGAGGAAATCAAAACTTCATCAGAGTACAAAACAAATTCTGGCCACAGAATAGAGCGAAAAACAAACGTCAAAGACCTGGGAGTGATCATGTCGGAGGATCTCACCTTCAAGGACCATAACATTATATCAATTGCAGCTGCTAGAAAAATGACAGGATGGATAATGAGAACCTTTAAAACTAGGGATGCCAAGCCCATGATGACACTCTTCAGGTCGCTTGTTCTATCTAGGCTGGAATATTGCTGCACACTAACAGCACCTTTCAAGGCAGGTGAAATTGCTGACCTAGAAAATGTACAGAGAACCTTCACGGCGCGCATAACGGAGATAAAACACCTCAATTACTGGGAGCGCTTGAGGTTCCTAAACCTGTATTCCCTGGAACGCAGGAGGGAGAGATACATGATTATATACACCTGGAAAATCCTAGAGGGACTAGTACCGAACTTGCACACGAAAATCACTCACTACGAAAGCAAAAGACTTGGCAGACGATGCAACATCCCCCCAATGAAAAGCAGGGGTGTCACTAGCACGTTAAGAGACCATACAATAAGTGTCAGGGGCCCGAGACTGTTCAACTGCCTCCCAGCATACATAAGGGGGATTACCAACAGACCCCTGGCAGTCTTCAAGCTGGCACTGGACAAGCACCTAAAGTCGGTTCCTGACCAGCCGGGCTGTGGCTCGTACGTTGGTTTGCGTGCAGCCAGCAGCAACAGCCTGGTTGATCAGGCTCTGATCCACCAGGAGGCCTGGTCACAGACCGGGCCGCGGGGGCGTTGACCCCCGGAACTCTCTTTAGGTATCCCCTGTCTTTTAACAAGTTTTAGCATAATGTGTCATGATAATGGTACATAATATTGAGAACTCGTCGGTATTAAAATCTATGTTCAACATACTTGTCTGACACAGTAATACATAGGTATCCTGGTACAGAGGACATCTTCCACAACTTTATTGCATAAATGGCTTAGTTGGCAACGCTATCGCCTCACACTGAGTGTCCATGGTTCAATCCCCGGCACGGGTGGGAACATTGGGCGCGTTTCCTTACACCTGCTGTCCTTGTTTACCTAACAGTAAAATAAGGAGTTGGAGGTAATCAATTCCGCAGCCTGAAATCAATGTTCTGTCTATCAGTTTGATGCTGTGATTTGTTCACTTAGAACAGTGGTTCCCAAACTTTTTCAGCTTGTTATCCAATTTAACATGCCACATAAAGCATGTTACCCCTTTCACAAAATGTTGTTATTATTGATATATATGGCTAAACGTGAACGTATACAGCCTCGCATACTCTGCTAATCCTAGCAAAACCATTGAAAACGTAAGAACCACACATACATTATATATAAAATTAATAATAGCTACAAATTCACAGTAACAGTGGGTAAATACTAACTATATACTGCACAGGGCAGTACACATACATACCAGCTTATGTCTACCTCGGCTGATGCTCACAGATAAACTGACAGTGTGAAATAGAGGCAGCCTCAGGAAGTGAGTGACGCGTACTGGACAGGTCGATCTGGGCTACTGAGTGACTTTTGTCCTGAAGCATACTTGTCAAAATACTTTTGGGTTTCCACACACTTAGCTATATATTTCTTCTTTTCTAATACTGTATATTAGTTTTTGATGTTTATTGTTATTTGGTTTAACTTTATTACTTACTTATAATAGGTTTACTTTACAACTTTATATACTAAGACAAAGTTAACAATAATCCTCATACCGGGTACCGCATTGTTTTCTTGATTTTCAGAATTCATAACTTTTTTCTGTCACCCCTCCATTACCCCCCAAAAATGGTTAAATTACCCCCAGGGGGTAATTTACCCCCAGTTAGGGAACCACTGCACTAGAAGTTGTAAAAGCTGTAGTTTGTTCATCAGGAACTGTAGTTTGTTCATCAGGAACTGTAGTTTGTTCATCAGGAACTGTAGTTTGTTCATCAGGAACTGTAGTTTGTTCATCAGGAACTGTAGTTTGTTCATCAGGAACTGTAGTTTGTTCATCAGGAACTGTAGTTTGTTCATCAGAAACTGTAGTTTGTTCATCAGGAACTGTAGTTTGTTCATCAGAAACTGTAGTTTGTTCATCAGAAACTGTAGTTTGTTCATCAGAAACTGTAGTTTGTTCATCAGGAACTGTAGTTTGTTCATCAGAAACTGTAGTTTGTTCATCAGAAACTGTAGTTTGTTCATCAGAAACTGTAGTTTGTTCATCAGAAACTGTAGTTTGTTCATCAGAAACTGTAGTTTGTTCATCAGAAACTGTAGTTTGTTCATCAGAAACTGTAGTTTGTTCATCAGGAACTGTAGTTTGTTCATCAGGAACTGTAGTTTGTTCATCAGGAACTGTAGTTTGTTCATCAGGAACTGTAGTTTGTTCATCAGGAACTGTAGTTTGTTCATCAGGAACTGTAGTTTGTTCATCAGAAACTGTAGTTTGTTCATCAGAAACTGTAGTTTGTTCATCAGAAACTGTAGTTTGTTCATCAGAAACTGTAGTTTGTTCATCAGGAACTGTAGTTTGTTCATCAGGAACTGTAGTTTGTTCATCAGAAACATTAGTATGCTCATTCAGAAGGACCCCTGAATGCAGTGAAAGAAGGATCCGTGAATGCAGTGAAAGAAGGATCCGTGAATGCAGTGAAAGAATGATCCGTGAATGCAGTGAAAGAAGAACCCATGAATGCAGTGAGAGGACTCATTTAATGCAATGAAAGAAAAATAATGTCAAAGAAACAATCCATAACAGAACAAAAGAAATAAATTACCAATTAAAACATGAGGGTATAAACTGAGAGGCATTCAGGGTTTATCCAAGGGGAAAGGACAACTCCAATTCCTTGGATCGAGAGTTCTTGAAGAGCATCAAGGTTAGTCAGACACTGAAGCACTGGTGGACTCAGTTCAAGCCTCCACTGCTTCTTACCTTGATTGACCTCACACGGGTTCAGCGCCTAAAGTAATACACTTCCTGAAGATCGAGACACTTATGCACCATGTGGGTGCAGCGCCTGACGATAACCCCCGAGCCACCAGCAGTGAATGACAACGCAGCTCTCAGTGGTCTTGTGGGGACATAGGAGGAAGAGAGTGCTGGGTCTTCAGCACGGCAGGGCGGAAAACGAGACGCACCAGCAGTAGTAGAGGACTCAGCTCTCTGTGGTGTTGTCGGGCCTGTGGGGACATCGGCAAAGGAGCGTGCTGGGACTTCAGTACAACTAGAAGTGTCAACAGGGCAGGACGGTGGTGATCTCAGTGATGTTGTTGGCCCTGTGGGGACATCGGTAAACGAGTGTGCTGGGTCTTCAGTACAACTAGAAGTGTCAACAGGGCAAGACGGTGGTGATCTCAGTGATGTTGTTGGCCCTGTGGGGGCATCGGTAAAGGAGTGTGCTGGGTCTTCAGTACAACTAGAAGTGTCAACAGGGCAAGACGGTGGTGATCTCAGTGATGTTGTTGGCCCTGTGGGGACATCGGTAAAGGAGTGTGCTGGGTCTTCAGTACAGCTAGAAGTGTCAACAGGGCAAGACGGTGGTGATCTCAATGATGTGGGGACATCGGAAGGGACTGAAGTGAGGTCCAAACGAAAGAGAAAAGAGTCTTGGAGCCATGGGAAATGTAATCAGTACTTGGACCAAGGAGATGGGCCAGACAGAAAGTGCGATAGTTTCGTCTCAGAAGCAAAAAAGAGAAAAATGGTCCCTGGTGCTGTCATCCTTGTGAAGTCGCCAGGTGACGGTGGTACTGTGCAAAAGACGAGTAAAAAACTTCTTTCAGACTACTGGAAAAGAATAAAGAAGCGTGTAGATATGGAGAAGAGACTAAGACGATGGACCAAGGTACCACTGTGCGACGAAGTCGTCCCTATGGAGACTTTACCCATATACGACGAAGTCGTCCCTATGGAGACTTTACCCATATACGACGAAGTCGTCCCTATGGAGACTTTACCCATATACGACGAAGTCGTCCCTATGGAGACTTTACCCATATACAACGATGTAGCCCCTATAGAGACTCTACCTATGTACAACGAGGTTACTATGGAAGGCTTTACCACCTATATACAAAGTTGTCACTCCACGTGAACATCGTCGTGCAGCGAGGAGGAAAGCTAATAATAATAACAAGTCTTTATTTACTACCCGGTCTGAGACCAGGCCTCATGGTGGATCAGGGTCTGATCAGTCAGGCTGTGCTGCTGCAACACAGGTGACCCATCATCCCTCCCCCTACTCACACACACATTAAAAACTAACCCCACAAATATGTTAATCCGAGTGGAAATTAATAGTGCCAAGGAACACTCTGACATTTGTATTCCAGTGGATGACAGTGAACTTGACTGACTCGCAGGGAAAACTGCAAGAAAATTGACAGGAGAACTTAGAAGACCCAGGACGTGGTCACTGATATTCTCCAGGTCTATTATGGATATTACAAACTATATTGGTGAGTAGAGTCAGAAATTAGACACTTACAGGATAAATTGTAAATAATAATTGCTAAAGTGTGAATATGAAGGTGAATACAAAAGACGCAATCCTCTTTTTTTTTTGAGTTACGTTGTGTGTGTAGAGGCAAATTAGACCAAATAATTGTGGGTATTGGCGCTTGAGTTCATCTATTGAGGGACTGACCACCTCAGAATTGCGTTTTCAAGGCTGATGGACTGATGACATCGTCTTCACATCTCTACTGAATAACAAAAAGGCACAATACCGTGACTGGAACGATACACAAACAACCCGCACATAAAAGAGAGAAGCTTACGACGACGTTTCGGTCCGAAACGTCGTCGTTTCGGACCATTGTATACTTGTATACTTGTGAAACAACGTACTTTGAAGCAGTCTGTAGGTTATGTTAAGTTTATTTTAATGTATTTATGTATGTGTTTATTCAGTAGATTGTGTAGTGAATGTTATTGCTCATCACCAGTGTCAATGTTACATATTGATATATGTACCTATATATATTTGTACTTGAAGTTTTAAATAAAACAAATTATTATTGCATTCATGAGGGGAGCGCCTAACCCGTAGGGGTTATACGGCACCAAGGAAAATGGAACGCATTCAGATTCCATGCAAGGAAGTGGAGCTCAAGTCCAGTTCCTTGGATCAGATTCCACCTTTCCTCCAACTATCAGAACTTTGCGGCTCAGTCCCTGGACCCAGTCCCTGGACTCACAATTTACAAAGGTAATGAACTCCAGGTAGGTCTAGTCACAATCATTGTGATTACAGAGGTACACAATTTGTAATCTTTCACAAGTTACGTAATAACCTAAAAGGTAATGAATACTCTTACGTTTATACTCCATTCATATCTCCTAAGTTAACCTGACCTCATTTATACTGCACCATAATCAACAGTTATTTAGATTTTGATTTATTTTCAAAATTAAACCACTGGAAAATGTATATCACACATACGACAACAGTAGTCTGGGTTTTGTGGGCTGTGGTGTGGGTTGTGTGTGCCAGCGAGGCACCGTGGGCAGTGACGCAGGCCAGGTTCACAGTGCTCAGTCATCCTAGGCTAGGCAAGTGCACCTTCATCCCGCAAGAGAAGTTCCTGGTGGGGTTCATCACGAAGTTCAGCTTCCAGTGCTCCGACGACATGGTCGACGGTGGCTAGTCTCTCGTCTACAAGGTGTTCTACACTAATACCGAGATGACAGAATCGACCCTCCATCAAGCGTACCGGGGCAACAGGCCCACTGACAAGGATATCATCCTACCCTCAGGTACGTGGAACGTTCTAGTGGAGGTGGAAAACAAATATCAAATGAGAACTCGAACTACCATAGGGACATATACCTTAGTTTCCCCTCCCTTCGTGGACGTCGATGTCGTTAAGAACGAACTCGACGAAATAAAAACTTTGGCTCTTCAGGGTAACGAGCAGGCCGCTATCTCGCGCACCAATTTGGTGTCTTTGTCCCTTAATGAGTTGCCTGAGGATGCTTTGACACCTTAGCAAACCGATGATGTGAAGACAGGGCTCCTCCAAGTTTTAAAAGCTGTTCCAACTGCCACCGACGATGAGATTCTCGAGAATATAAATGCTCTTAACGTCGTGTTGACAGCTGGGACAGCCCCGCCCAGCGCTGCTGTGCAGGAGAAAACTGCCGAAATTCTTGTTAAACTCGGCACCAGTTTGCTTGAGGTCACCAACCAGTCTGACAAACTTATCGTTGAGAAAGATCTACATATTGAAGCAGAGCTGCTGCTGAATATTGTAGATAAACTTGTGAGCCTGCAGCGTCCTGGCGAGATGCCTCCTGACGAAACGCTGCCTTATATCACATCCCCTGGCAAACATTCCCAAATATCTGAGCAATTGCAGAAAACAGTTTCGTCTATTGGCGACGTTTTATTAATGAAAAGGGAACCAGGAGAGATTGTCGACTTGGTCACTCCACAAATTAATCTGAAAGCTTGGACAACCGAGAGCAACAAGACTGTGGGCCAGGTACTCGACTTTAAGGGGGTCTCGCTAGAGATGCCAGAAGGAATTGGAGACGGCAATGTTGCATCTATTATTGCCGTTGCCACTTCCTTTAACCCACAGTTAAACGACGCTAAAGAATACTCTTCTAACTTTATCAGTGTCTCAAGTCAGAGTAGGAAAGATGGGGAACTCGGACGCCCCTTGATTTTTCACTTCGATCGCAAAGAGAACGTGTCCCTGGATGAAGGGTCGCCTAACGTCGCACTTTTCAACATTTCGGGTTTCGCCCACTGCGTCAGATATCAAAATACTCCAAAACAATACGGGTGGAGAATCATCAGCAATAGGTCTGCAACAATCACTGTGCATGTACCAGCAGGAGGCCGCTCACTTCTCAAGGTTCACCCCATGTTTTCTCATAATTTACTAACCAATGTCCTTAAGATAACCGCCACACTTAAGGACGACTTCATTTGCAAGGTTTGTTGGCCGGAGATTAAGGATCAGTCTTACAAGAATATAAAAATAGCAAAAGTACAATCGAATACGAAGACTCAGGATTTTTGGGTTGAAAACGGCCGTTATTACGACATCGCGGTGAATCTGACCATCGAGCTTGCATACAGTAATTTCACGGTGGTTAACGTCTCAGAGAAGTGCAATGCCTATGTTGCAATGGCTATTGATTCCCCGCACCCCATCAACATGACCATCAAGCTGGTACAGATGTCTGCTCAGTGCGTTGTCCATGACAGTGCCAGTCAGGATTTCATACCAGATAGAAGGTGTATTGCGCTCCCCGACCTTAACTCTATCATGTGCAACTGTAGCGGTGCTTCTCTACACACCACACTTGTCATGCCCGCTACCAATGATGTCACTTTTAAGGATGTCATTGTAGACATTGTGGTTAACCCTCTTCCGCTCATGTTTTGTATCACCCTTGCTACGACGTTTTTACTGTTGTGCTTCCTGGCATTTCTGCTGGACAGTAAAGACCAGAAGAAGCTAGCACCACTGGTCGACCCTGCACTCTCCCACTTACCCATTAAATACAATGTCTTTGTTTACACTTCCAGGTTTCGTTTTAGGCCTGGTACATCAGCGGGCAAATTCTCATTGACTCTGATTGGTAGTTTTGGGTCAACTATTACAAACACTTTCAAAAATCCCGGAACTGCATTTGGAGCCATGCTGCATCTGGTCCACCACTCCGGGACTAATATCGGACCAGTGAAGGAGGTGATCCTGACCCTCCATCATCCAACGGCAAAGTGGCACATCGACCGTGTGGTGGTGAGCGACGCTATGCAGCAAGAAGTTGCTGTGTTCCCTGTTAACGAATGGGTCCGGAATGTATGCAACACCTGGCCCCGCCTGTCTACTGAGGACTGCAACCGCTGGCGAGAAAACTTTTTCAGCAGATTATTCCTCGATGTAATGAAGACAATCCCACTTCTGGTGCTCTTCCTCCCCGGTCGAGTCAGACAGAGAAAGTTGGACTACATGCTCTCGTACGCGCTGGGTACAAGCATCTTTGGGCTACTTCATCTCTGGCTGTACGAGACTAAACACCCGTTCTACCAGCCTGATGACTGCATAGCCAGCGAAGAGCATGTTTTGCAGTCGCTCATGCCGGTTCTATTAAGGTTCAGCTTGAATGCAGGCATTAATGTGTTAGCCACTATAATGACGGAAGGAGTCATTGCCCTCTCTCTCACATTAAAGGAGAGGGCACCAATTAACCCACAGGACAGGCAACTAGGAGGGCTCCTACCGTTGCCTCATTGGTGCAGGACGCTAGCGCGGGCCATCGCAACCACAGGTATCGCTGTCATCATCTTTCTCATGTTTTTCATGGGATATACCTTGAGGGCTGATAACTTTGCAAGTTGGCTTATTGACATAGGCGAGGCTCTCGCGATGCAGATTCTCTCAAAGATGCTGATAACGATACTCCTAGACCTTCTCTGGTGTTTTCTCTACCCGAAAAACGCAAATAAATTCCACGAAAAACTGGTGAACCCTGAGGGTGTGAAAGTGAAGTGTCCCGACTGTATGGTGCGTGTTCAGCCACCCCTCTATCTCCATTACTGTCAACACCTTTGCCCCTCTTCTGCCCTTCATTCAGAATATATTTCCATTTTCTTCAAACATTCTCCCCTCTTCCCAACACTACACCAAGTCATCTGATCCAAAAAATATTTTTTTTTTTTACCTTAAATAGGCCATCATTGTCAAACGCTTCTCATATTCACTTCCTTTAAGAACATAAGAAAGAAGAAGCACTGCAGCAGGCATACTGACCCGTGCCAGGCAGGTTCAATTCACCTACTGGCCCAAGCCAGTCAGGTCCAACTCACACCCACCCACACCCTTTCATGTATTTGTCTAACCTGATGAAAATTAGACACATTATGATAGTTATGTCCCTGAATTTGTAATGATAAAGCCAGGCAGACATCAACCAAATCTTTCAGTGGGCTGCAGAAAACAATATGAAGTTCAACGATGAGAAATTTCAATTACTCAGATATGGTAAACATGAGGAAATTAAATCTTCATCAGAGTACAAAACAAATTCTGGCCTGGTGGCTAAAGCTCCCGCTTCACACACGGAGGGCCCGGGTTCGATTCCCGGCGGGTGGAAACATTTCGACACGTTTCCTTACACCTATTGTCCTGTTCACCTAGCAGCAAATAGGTACCTGGGTGTTAGTCGACTGGTGTGGGTCGCATCCTGGGGGACAAGATTAAGGACCCCAATGGAAATACGTTAGACAGTCCTCGATGACGCACTGACTTTCTTGGGTTATCCTGGGTGGCTAACCCTCCGGGGTTAAAAATCCGAACGAAATCTTATCTTATCTTATCTTATCTTAACGTCAAAGACCTGGGAGTGATCATGTTGGAGGATCTCACCTTCAAGGACCATAACATTGTATCAATCGCATCTGCTAGAAAAATGACAGGATGGATAATGAGAACCTTCAAAACTAGGGAGGCCAAGCCCATGATGACACTCTTCAGGTCACTTGTTCTATCTAGGCTGGAATATTGCTGCACACTAACAGCACCTTTCAAGGCAGGTGAAATTGCCGACCTAGAAAATGTACAGAGAACTTTCACGGCGCGCATAACGGAGATAAAACACCTCAATTATTGGGAGCGCTTGAGGTTCCTAAACCTGTATTCCCTGGAACGCAGGAGGGAGAGATACATGATTATATACACCTGGAAAATCCTAGAGGGACTAGTACCGAACTTGCACACGAAAATCACTCACTACGAAAGCAAAAGACTTGGCAGACGATGCACCATCCCCCCAATGAAAAGCAGGGGTGTCACTAGCACGTTAAGAGACCATACAATAAGTGTCAGGGGCCCGAGACTGTTCAACTGCCTCCCAGCACACATAAGGGGGATTACCAACAGACCCCTGGCAGTCTTCAAGCTGGCACTGGACAAGCACCTAAAGTCAGTTCCGGATCAGCCGGGCTGTGGCTCGTATGTTGGTTTGCGTGCAGCCAGCAGCAACAGCCTGGTTGATCAGGCTCTGATCCACCAGGAGGCCTGGTCTCAGACCGGGCCGCGGGGGCGTTGACCCCCGGAACTCTCTCCAGGTAAACTCCAGGTAAACTGGATGGCGATACGTCTGCAATAAAATTACCCAGATGTTGCACATGTGTCTTATTTTTATTTTGTCGGTACTGTATACCATTCATGTACAATTTATCTAACCTATTTTTAAAACTACACGTTTTAGCATCAGTGACGTTACTCTTTCATAGCCTACATGAACTGTATCACTGTAGACAAGAGCATTTCACCCCTCCATGGAAGATGTGTCCATTTAATATCACATACCTGCAAGTGCCTCCAAAGAACAGTAAGGCCTGAGTGGTTGAGGGGAGAGGACGTGTGTGTTGAGTGAGGTCCTAGGCCTTCTATATCAGAACTGCTTATCTCACCCGACTGATAACTCATCATGCAACAAATATCGTTGGAGCATAGCTGAATTGCTGCTGGAACTCTTATGTGTGAACTGTGACCAGTGATATACCTAGTGAAACACAAACGTTGATTTGAAGTGGCTGTAGGAGGCCTACCTTACCTTCACTTCCCCTCGCCTACCTCCCCTCCTTCCTCGATTTGGAACTCAGCCATTCGTCTATTGGCGACGTTTTATTAATGAAAAGGGAACCAGGAGAGATTGTCGACTTGGTCACTCCACAAATTAATCTGAAAGCTTGGACAACCGAGAGCAACAAGACTGTGGGCCAGGTACTCGACTTTAAGGGGGTCTCGCTAGAGATGCCAGAAGGAATTGGAGACGGCAATGTTGCATCTATTATTGCCGTTGCCACTTCCTTTAACCCACAGTTAAACGACGCTAAAGAATACTCTTCTAACTTTATCAGTGTCTCAAGTCAGAGTAGGAAAGATGGGGAACTCGGACGCCCCTTGATTTTTCACTTCGATCGCAAAGAGAACGTGTCCCTGGATGAAGGGTCGCCTAACGTCGCACTTTTCAACATTTCGGGTTTCGCCCACTGCGTCAGATATCAAAATACTCCAAAACAATACGGGTGGAGAATCATCAGCAATAGGTCTGCAACAATCACTGTGCATGTACCAGCAGGAGGCCGCTCACTTCTCAAGGTTCACCCCATGTTTTCTCATAATTTACTAACCAATGTCCTTAAGATAACCGCCACACTTAAGGACGACTTCATTTGCAAGGTTTGTTGGCCGGAGATTAAGGATCAGTCTTACAAGAATATAAAAATAGCAAAAGTACAATCGAATACGAAGACTCAGGATTTTTGGGTTGAAAACGGCCGTTATTACGACATCGCGGTGAATCTGACCATCGAGCTTGCATACAGTAATTTCACGGTGGTTAACGTCTCAGAGAAGTGCAATGCCTATGTTGCAATGGCTATTGATTCCCCGCACCCCATCAACATGACCATCAAGCTGGTACAGATGTCTGCTCAGTGCGTTGTCCATGACAGTGCCAGTCAGGATTTCATACCAGATAGAAGGTGTATTGCGCTCCCCGACCTTAACTCTATCATGTGCAACTGTAGCGGTGCTTCTCTACACACCACACTTGTCATGCCCGCTACCAATGATGTCACTTTTAAGGATGTCATTGTAGACATTGTGGTTAACCCTCTTCCGCTCATGTTTTGTATCACCCTTGCTACGACGTTTTTACTGTTGTGCTTCCTGGCATTTCTGCTGGACAGTAAAGACCAGAAGAAGCTAGCACCACTGGTCGACCCTGCACTCTCCCACTTACCCATTAAATACAATGTCTTTGTTTACACTTCCAGGTTTCGTTTTAGGCCTGGTACATCAGCGGGCAAATTCTCATTGACTCTGATTGGTAGTTTTGGGTCAACTATTACAAACACTTTCAAAAATCCCGGAACTGCATTTGGAGCCATGCTGCATCTGGTCCACCACTCCGGGACTAATATCGGACCAGTGAAGGAGGTGATCCTGACCCTCCATCATCCAACGGCAAAGTGGCACATCGACCGTGTGGTGGTGAGCGACGCTATGCAGCAAGAAGTTGCTGTGTTCCCTGTTAACGAATGGGTCCGGAATGTATGCAACACCTGGCCCCGCCTGTCTACTGAGGACTGCAACCGCTGGCGAGAAAACTTTTTCAGCAGATTATTCCTCGATGTAATGAAGACAATCCCACTTCTGGTGCTCTTCCTCCCCGGTCGAGTCAGACAGAGAAAGTTGGACTACATGCTCTCGTACGCGCTGGGTACAAGCATCTTTGGGCTACTTCATCTCTGGCTGTACGAGACTAAACACCCGTTCTACCAGCCTGATGACTGCATAGCCAGCGAAGAGCATGTTTTGCAGTCGCTCATGCCGGTTCTATTAAGGTTCAGCTTGAATGCAGGCATTAATGTGTTAGCCACTATAATGACGGAAGGAGTCATTGCCCTCTCTCTCACATTAAAGGAGAGGGCACCAATTAACCCACAGGACAGGCAACTAGGAGGGCTCCTACCGTTGCCTCATTGGTGCAGGACGCTAGCGCGGGCCATCGCAACCACAGGTATCGCTGTCATCATCTTTCTCATGTTTTTCATGGGATATACCTTGAGGGCTGATAACTTTGCAAGTTGGCTTATTGACATAGGCGAGGCTCTCGCGATGCAGATTCTCTCAAAGATGCTGATAACGATACTCCTAGACCTTCTCTGGTGTTTTCTCTACCCGAAAAACGCAAATAAATTCCACGAAAAACTGGTGAACCCTGAGGGTGTGAAAGTGAAGTGTCCCGACTGTATGGTGCGTGTTCAGCCACCCCTCTATCTCCATTACTGTCAACACCTTTGCCCCTCTTCTGCCCTTCATTCAGAATATATTTCCATTTTCTTCAAACATTCTCCCCTCTTCCCAACACTACACCAAGTCATCTGATCCAAAAAATATTTTTTTTTTACCTTAAATAGGCCATCATTGTCAAACGCTTCTCATATTCACTTCCTTTAAGAACATAAGAAAGAAGAAGCACTGCAGCAGGCATACTGACCCGTGCCAGGCAGGTTCAATTCACCTACTGGCCCAAGCCAGTCAGGTCCAACTCACACCCACCCACACCCTTTCATGTATTTGTCTAACCTGATGAAAATTAGACACATTATGATAGTTATGTCCCTGAATTTGTAATGATAAAGCCAGGCAGACATCAACCAAATCTTTCAGTGGGCTGCAGAAAACAATATGAAGTTCAACGATGAGAAATTTCAATTACTCAGATATGGTAAACATGAGGAAATTAAATCTTCATCAGAGTACAAAACAAATTCTGGCCTGGTGGCTAAAGCTCCCGCTTCACACACGGAGGGCCCGGGTTCGATTCCCGGCGGGTGGAAACATTTCGACACGTTTCCTTACACCTATTGTCCTGTTCACCTAGCAGCAAATAGGTACCTGGGTGTTAGTCGACTGGTGTGGGTCGCATCCTGGGGGACAAGATTAAGGACCCCAATGGAAATACGTTAGACAGTCCTCGATGACGCACTGACTTTCTTGGGTTATCCTGGGTGGCTAACCCTCCGGGGTTAAAAATCCGAACGAAATCTTATCTTATCTTATCTTATCTTAACGTCAAAGACCTGGGAGTGATCATGTTGGAGGATCTCACCTTCAAGGACCATAACATTGTATCAATCGCATCTGCTAGAAAAATGACAGGATGGATAATGAGAACCTTCAAAACTAGGGAGGCCAAGCCCATGATGACACTCTTCAGGTCACTTGTTCTATCTAGGCTGGAATATTGCTGCACACTAACAGCACCTTTCAAGGCAGGTGAAATTGCCGACCTAGAAAATGTACAGAGAACTTTCACGGCGCGCATAACGGAGATAAAACACCTCAATTATTGGGAGCGCTTGAGGTTCCTAAACCTGTATTCCCTGGAACGCAGGAGGGAGAGATACATGATTATATACACCTGGAAAATCCTAGAGGGACTAGTACCGAACTTGCACACGAAAATCACTCACTACGAAAGCAAAAGACTTGGCAGACGATGCACCATCCCCCCAATGAAAAGCAGGGGTGTCACTAGCACGTTAAGAGACCATACAATAAGTGTCAGGGGCCCGAGACTGTTCAACTGCCTCCCAGCACACATAAGGGGGATTACCAACAGACCCCTGGCAGTCTTCAAGCTGGCACTGGACAAGCACCTAAAGTCAGTTCCGGATCAGCCGGGCTGTGGCTCGTATGTTGGTTTGCGTGCAGCCAGCAGCAACAGCCTGGTTGATCAGGCTCTGATCCACCAGGAGGCCTGGTCTCAGACCGGGCCGCGGGGGCGTTGACCCCCGGAACTCTCTCCAGGTAAACTCCAGGTAAACTGGATGGCGATACGTCTGCAATAAAATTACCCAGATGTTGCACATGTGTCTTATTTTTATTTTGTCGGTACTGTATACCATTCATGTACAATTTATCTAACCTATTTTTAAAACTACACGTTTTAGCATCAGTGACGTTACTCTTTCATAGCCTACATGAACTGTATCACTGTAGACAAGAGCATTTCACCCCTCCATGGAAGATGTGTCCATTTAATATCACATACCTGCAAGTGCCTCCAAAGAACAGTAAGGCCTGAGTGGTTGAGGGGAGAGGACGTGTGTGTTGAGTGAGGTCCTAGGCCTTCTATATCAGAACTGCTTATCTCACCCGACTGATAACTCATCATGCAACAAATATCGTTGGAGCATAGCTGAATTGCTGCTGGAACTCTTATGTGTGAACTGTGACCAGTGATATACCTAGTGAAACACAAACGTTGATTTGAAGTGGCTGTAGGAGGCCTACCTTACCTTCACTTCCCCTCGCCTACCTCCCCTCCTTCCTCGATTTGGAACTCAGCCATTCACCTCTATTTACTTATGGTCTAGAGGCGGTTTTTGCCAGACCACATAAATGCTTGAGTGCCCGTGTCAGTTCTCTGTGCCGCACTCCACTCATCTTACGAATATGTCTCCTGTGTGCCTACCTGCCTGCTACAATCAAATATCCAAGTGGTTGACACGGGCTTAGCAAGCACATTCAAGCAGGCTTGAGAGCAGCACTCCAAGCTAGCCAGGACAAGCTAAGGCAGCTTGCAGTTACAGCTGTCCTGACCCCCAGCATGTCTACGTATACGTTCTACAGTGCTGCTGGCATACTAGTTATGGAAAATTTTCTAGGGTGCTTACCTGTATGTACCTCAACATTATATACATACCAGTAATCTCATTGGGAGACAATCATATTGTTTACCGTAGTCACCCCGTGTAGACATGTGAGAAAACTTAACCACCCCTGGTCGCACCAAGTGGTCCCCTCGACCTCACAATCTTATCCATATCTATCCGAGACCAGTATGGATTGGGTAGCACCCACAAGTACGGTGCTACTAATTAATTGTGGACTGTATAGATTATATTAGTTTAACTGAATGAAGGGGGGGGGGGTAGGACACACATGGATACATCCGTCAAGGAAAACATTTGTACATAATCCCACTACTTACCAGATGTTCTCTGGTGGTCACTTGATGTAGCTGGATCACTCGTAACCTATCTAATTATAACATACCACTACTGGCCAGTCTAAGGTTGCTATAACTAGAAGGGTTACTTAACTGTGGGTGATTGATATTCCTCATTTCTTGATTCACCATCTCATTTTCGATGTCCTGCTACACCGACACGATTCTCATTCCAGCAGGACGAGGTATCCGCTGGTTTGTCCTGCTTTAGACGTCGTGACTCAAGGAGTTTCCCTTTCCTCGTCTCGTTAACAACGAGGTCTAGCGTGTTCACTCGGAGCAAACGACTTATTTCACTTCACATATTCTCTTAACTTAGCGTTATTATCATTAATTACATTACAATTCACAAGCCGATTTAACGTCTCATAACTATTATACAAACTAGAGGTCACTCCATTAAGATCTGAGACCGATGAGTGATGATTAATCCAAGGGTAATTTTCCCCAGGACACAGTCCATTGTGGCGCGTCAGTCACCCGCTCCTTCTCTTATCACACTTTTACCACTCTATTACTGTGGTCCCGTAAATCCCGTTCCCTCACTCTCCACCAGGTACAATTACGACACTTCTTATTATGAAATGAGGCCTATATTAATCCTTAGGCCACCGTGAACGTCAATTTCGTGGTTCCATGTTTTCTCAGCTTCCTCACCACCATTCAAAACAATACGCGCTCCCCCCTCCCGCACATCCGCGCATGCGCAAAGGGAACTCTTGGTTCTACTCTTATTTTCAAATACATTTTTGACCCATATAGACACATTAAACACCTATTAGGCACTATAGTTTCGGAAAATTAAAAAATTTTCCACACTAGTGTTTCCTGTAGTGGCTTAGTTAAGAACAATTTAACGAGCATTGCAGTATTAACTTTTTAAGTGGGGCATGCCAGAGGTTCACCTATAAACATAGTAAGTTTGTGCTAGAAGTGTTAAGTGCTGCAGATTTGTTGTAACTATTTGCACAAGTGGATTTCACTGACTTAGGACATTGTGCTACCATCAGTACCTACGTAGGCTTAAAATGAATGAGGAATGTATGGCCTGCTGGGTGACCTTGAAAATGGCACTATAAGACCCGCATGCCACTTACGCCCATACTGCGTGTGTCTAGTGAGGTGAATGTCCCTTCCTCGACTTTCCTATTCACCGGTATCCCTTAGCTCGTCGCCATTATCTACATATGGGATAAGGGCGAGTTTAGCTGATCCAGGCTAAACAGCACTCCAAGCCATCCAGTGAAGGCCAAGTTACACTGCAGTTACATCTGTTCTGAATCCCAGAATGCCTTTGTGAACGTTCTACAGTGTTCTGGCCGTACCTTCAGTGTTGTGAGAACTCTTGTGTGTGAGTTGTGACTAGGGATATACCTAGTGAAACACTGGAATTAGTTTTCCGTTTTGAAGAGGCCCTCACAGGCCTCTGCTTTCCCTCTTCCTTTCATTTTACCTCAGCCTTTCGTCTCTATCAACATACAGTGTAGAGGTGAATTTTGCTAGTCCACTGCTACTCGTGCCTCTGAAAATGCGCACAGCTCATCTTTACCAACCTGAGGAATAACGACGAGTGTGCAGTCCTACGTGAGTTGGCAACCCAGGTGTGCACACACACTGAAAATTCTTCTTTCATTCCAAGACAAGTGTGCTAGAAGTTCTGCAGGTTTGGAGTGAGTAACTATTTGCACGAGTATTGCAGTGCTTGGTAACTCTTGAGAAGTCTGCCTCAGTCAGTGACCTTGAGCGAGGCACTGCATCACCTGCCTGAGACTCGCTCATATTGACTATGTGAAGAGAGGCAAATGTGCGTGCTCAGTTACCCCTGCTATTCTCCTGTATCCCCCAACTCTCCGCCTTTAAACTCAGCCGTTCGCCTCTATCAACATGCAGTGTAGAGACGTATTTTGCTGCTCCGCTGGTACTCGAATATCTGAGTTCTGCACAGCTAGTCACCTCTGCCTACCTGAGAAATATGGACGAATCTCCCATCCTGCATGAGTTATGAATGTTTCTCCTGTGTGCCTACCTGCCTGCTACAAGCAAATATCCAAGTGGTTGACACGGGCTTGGCAAGCACATTCAAGCAGGCTTGAAAGCAGCACTCAAAGCTAGCCAGAACAAGCTAAGGTAGCCTGCAGTTACCGCTCTCTTGTCTCCCAAGCATGTCTACGTATACATTCTACAGTGCTGCTGGCATACCAGTGTTTCCTGTAGTGGCTTAGTTAAGAACAATTTAACGAACATTGCAGTACTGACTTTTTAAGTGGGACATGCCAGAGGTTCACCTATAAACATAGTGTGTGGTGATTTGCTTGTACACAGTGAACATTCATCTGTCATACTTGTGCTAGAAGTGTTAAGTGCTGCTTTCCCCAACAGTTAATTGTCATTTGTAAGCCTGTATTAAGACTTTAAAAGGCTCAGAGTGTACTTCAGTGTAGTGACTCCTTACATTTGATAAATCAGTGTAATACATGCTCTGCTCAGTGTAACTGAACTATTAAATACGGTTATATAATTAAGTTGCTTGTCCTAGTGTCATTGTTGTGTTTTCTAATACATTTTCTCGTTCAGACTGAAACTTTACTGCTAAATTCCCAGTAATATTTCAAATTGTAGTGTTGATCTGAGGTGTGAGTGTGTAACTTATGCTTTGTATTTTTACTGTGAACAAGCTTACTCCTGCATAATGTTCAGTTTCATGAATACTTTCTTACTTGAGTAATTCGGTTACCTTTCAACTGTGTTAAGCAAGAGTCAGCCTGTTAACATCTATGTTCCTTGCCATCTCATCTAGTGGGTCTAGCGCCTAGTTAAAATTGTAATAGTAACAATTTGCAATCATTATACTTCTAGTTATACATTGTGTAAATTGTTTTAGACTATTTGATCAACTGGATTGTAGTGTTTAACTTCTGATACACCAAGTTAATGACTGCAGACACGCACTGACACATAATAAACACATTAAAACGCTGGTAACTCCAGAAGCTGGGCCTAGTGTGTGACCTTGAGAAGTTGAGTGTTTATTACGACCAGCGGTGTACCACTCTCACCTATATTTACATCAACAAAAGTGTATTCTAAGTGATAAAGTGTACACTTGGTGTACTTGGTAACACTTGTCATACATAGTAACGCGTGTGTAAGTGAGATGGTTTAGGTACTGGTTCATCTATCTACAGCTGCACACTTATGCTTGCATACATGTATAACATAGTAACGTGTGAGTTACCCAGGATGGACCAAGCAAGTCGACCAGAGTGATTTATCTCATTGTCATTGTAACATTACCTAGTTACCGTTTTTTTTTTATTTTTTTTTTTTTTACAATCTATGGCTGGGGTAAGAGGTTGTCTTCAGCATTCATTGTGATGTCTGCTATATTATTATTTCAGTGAGGTACGTTAGGTGGCAGTAGCCTGAACTGACTCAAGTGGAAATTATCATTGAATTTGAACCTCTTGTTTAATGTGATGTATGACAGAATTCTAATTTTATGCTCAATATTACCTACTTTCTCTCTCTCTCTCTCTTTTCATCTTTGTACCATCCATTATATCATTATATGTACCATATTATTAACACACATACAAGAAGTCTCTGAATGTATTTTTAGTAAGGTGTGTATCGTATTAAGTAGTAGTAATCTGGGTTAAGTATAATTGGAAGTGTTCATTGAACTTGAACACTTGTGTCTTATGATCTATTTTAGACTTCTGACTTTATAGTAAATATTTACTCTTGCATAAGCTATAAGGGGAAGATAAGCTAGGAATTCTTGTGTTGTGAGTCTTACACCAGATATCATCACTGGCAAACATGGCAACTGTCATAGAGGAACCTATTTCTGCAGGTGATGGAAATGATGATAGCTTCCAGACCTTTAAAAGTAAACAAAAGAGAAAAAGTGAGAAAGGGCTAGAGCGTCGACGTAGTCAGACTCACTTGACTCGTACACAATGTGATACTAAACGTCCTTGGTGCACAGAGGCTGCAAGAAGTCTTTCTTCAAAGGAAGAATGTGTTAAGCTGAACTTCCCTGACAACACCCCGCTGCCTGCTAAGTGTGCATGGCTAATGGAAGCTGTAAACAAGCATCCTAACTCAAGGATCCAATTTAGGAAAAACACACAACTTTGTGTTTGTGGAACATAATGAAGAACTGATCAATGATCTACTTAGTACACCTTATGAGGGTATTAAGCTGCTCCGACCTCCATCAGACACTCACCACTTTAGAAAATGGGTCAGTATCATAATCTTTGGATACCCTCTCTGCATGGACCCATCCCATCTGACTCTCAGTGAGCATATCATCAAGCCTAAAAGACTTAAAGGAAAATCCGAAATTATTGCCAGTTGGGTGGGTCCTGTGCCCCTCCCCCAAAATATCTGGGTGCATGGCTTACGTTTCCTAAACATCAAAGTGTACCTGCCCCCTAAACGTAGGTGTTACAAATGCCAGCACTATGGCCATGTTGCAGTAGACTGTGGAATACTACATTCTTGGTGTGGTAAGTGTGCTGGGAAACATTCCACTAGAGAATGCACAGTAGGCCTTGACAGCCAAAATTTTAAGTGTAAAGAAGTTAGGGTTACAGTTTCCCACAAGGACTGCAGTCAGAACCCAAACAACCTTCGATGTAAACCTGATAACAGTCCTTTAATGGTAACTGAGGATGAGGCCATCCAGTCTACCACAGCCAGATCTGAGACTGAACCTCTGCAAAGTGTGCAAGAACCCCACCTCACTGCAAAGGATTCTGGTGATACCAGAATGCCATCACACTAGGGAGGCCAAGCCCATGATGACACTCTTCAGGTCACTTGTTCTATCTAGGCTGGAATATTGCTGCACTCTAACAGCACCTTTCAAGGCAGGTGAAATTGCCGACCTAGAAAATGTACAGAGAACTTTCACGGCGCGCATAACGGAGATAAAACACCTCAATTATTGGGAGCGCTTGAGGTTTCTAAACCTGTATTCCCTGGAACGCAGGAGGGAGAGATACATGATTATATACACCTGGAAAATCCTAGAGGGACTAGTACCGAACTTGCACACGAAAATCACTCACTACGAAAGCAAAAGACTTGGCAGACGATGCACCATCCCCCCAATGAAAAGCAGGGGTGTCACTAGCACGTTAAGAGACCATACAATAAGTGTCAGGGGACCGAGACTGTTCAACTGCCTCCCAGCACACATAAGGGGGATTACCAACAGACCCCTGGCAGTCTTCAAGCTGGCACTGGACAAGCACCTAAAGGCAGTTCCTGATCAGCCGGGCTGTGGCTCGTACGTTGGTTTGCGTGCAGCCAGCAGCAACAGCCTGGTTGATCAGGCGCTGATCCACCAGGAGGCCTGGTCACAGACCGGGCCGCGGGGGCGTTGACCCCCGAAACTCTCTCCAGGTAAACTCCAGGTAAACACACACTAGCTGTGGAGGAGCTAGCCATCCCTGCTAGCACATGTGGAACTACTGGTCTGCCACTACTGATACCTATGGCTACACCTGAATATGAGGATGAGCTTGTCATTCTTCCCAATACACACAACTACAACAGTCAGACGGACACCACACAGGTAACCCCCCTGGAAATTGGAAATGAGTCAGATGCACAAGACCTACCTGCAATGAATGATGAAGCAGACTTGCCACAGGCACCATCAGAGAACACTAATGTAACCATGGTACCTGTTAAGGTGATAGGTGTTAAAGAAAGCACTAACCCAGAAGTGCCATCCTCCGGAGAGGCATTGGATTCGCCTGACCTTCCTCATATTATAACAAATTTCCAGAAAAAAAATGAGCATCTTGAACAGATCCTGACAAGTTTAATAAATATATGTAATCAGGATGATGCTCTTGAGCATGGTGATGATGTCAAAAGTGCGGCAATCTCCGTTCAGTTTCCAGCAATTTGTAAGAAAGAAGCCCTTGACTCTTGCCTTCAAGACTTGCCTTTTAACTGGCCGTCAAAATGCCGAAAAATGCTTAAAAATAAAGGTCCTGAAGATAAAGACGTACAAACTATGCTATTTTCTCTTAAGTATCTGCACACTGTAGTCAAAGCATAATAGTTTTACCATCTTATGAACAAGAGATTGTAATAAATCACTAAAATGGATACATTACAAATCTTTTCATGGAACATTGCTTCCATCACGAAGCGGTTGCCTGACTTACATCATGTTAGTGCAACCAAGAATATTGATGTCATCTGTTTGCAGGAATGTAGATTGAAAGATGGAGCACCTCCACCAAACTTGCCTGGATATGCAGCTTATAACCTAAGGTCAACCAACTGTTGTGTGATGTATGTCAGAAAGAACTTGCCACATTCACTCCTTTCCTTACAGAGTCGAGTTAACATGCAGTATCATGGTGTCAAAGTATATGCAGGCGATTTTTCCATAAACATTTTTAATCTCTATGCCCCAGCGAACCAGCTTCGACCTGATGCTTTGCCAGATCGCATCAATAGTGAACCTACCATCATTCTTGGAGATTTTAATGCCAGACATAAGAATATTGGTTTACCTGGAGTTTACCTGGAGAGAGTTTCGGGGGTCAACGCCCCCGCGGCCCGGTCTGTGACCAGGCCTCCTGGTGGATCAGCGCCTGATCAACCAGGCTGTTGCTGCTGGCTGCACGCAAACCAACGTACGAGCCACAGCCCAGCTGATCAGGAACTGACTTTAGGTGCTTGTCCAGTGCCAGCTTGAAGACTGCCAGGGGTCTGTTGGTAATCCCCCTTATGTGTGCTGGGAGGCAGTTGAACAGTCTCGGGCCCCTGACACTTATTGTATGGTCTCTTAACGTGCTAGTGACACCCCTGCTTTTCATTGGGGGGATGGTGCATCGTCTGCCAAGTCTTTTGCTTTCGTAGTGAGTGATTTTCGTGTGCAAGTTCGGTACTAGTCCCTCTAGGATTTTCCAGGTGTATATAATCATGTATCTCTCCCTCCTGCATTCCAGGGAATACAGGTTTAGAAACCTCAAGCGCTCCCAGTAATTGAGGTGTTTTATCTCCGTTATGCGCGCTGTGAAAGTTCTCTGTACATTTTCTAGGTCGGCAATTTCACCTGCCTTGAAAGGTGCTGTTAGAGTGCAGCAATATTCCAGCCTAGATAGAACAAGTGACCTGAAGAGTGTCATCATGGGCTTGGCCTCCCTAGTTTTGAAGGTTCTCATTATCCATCCTGTCATTTTTCTAGCAGATGCGATTGATACAATGTTATGGTCCTTGAAGGTGAGATCCTCCGACATAATCACTCCCAGGTCTTTGACGTTGGTGTTTCGCTCTATTTTGTGGCCAGAATTTGTTTTGTACTCTGATGAAGATTTAATTTCCTCATGTTTACCATATCTGAGTAATTGAAATTTCTCATCGTTGAACTTCATATTGTTTTCTGCAGCCCACTGAAAGATTTGGTTGATGTCCGCCTGGAGCCTTGCAGTGTCTGCAATGGAAGACACTGTCATGCAGATTCGGGTGTCATCTGCAAAGGAAGACACGGTGCTGTGGCTGACATCCTTGTCTATGTCGGATATGAGGATGAGGAACAAGATGGGAGCTAGTACTGTGCCTTGTGGAACAGAGCTTTTCACCGTAGCTGCCTCGGACTTTACTCTGTTGACGACTACTCTCTGTGTTCTGTTAGTGAGGAAATTATAGATGGTGGGTCTATAACAAACACCAATGGAACTAAACTAGTGAAATTGCTAAATGAGCATGATAATGTTCGAATTGTGGGCACTACTGAGCCTACTCACATATATGGTGGCATACTAGATCTGTGTCTTGGATTTAATACATCATATACGATCCATGACTCTGTCATAGTTGATGATCTTCTATCTGATCACTTCCCAAGACTAACAACTGTCAATCTTCATCACATCTCCAGCAATCAAGGAGCTAAATATAGAAGGAGGAAACTTATTCTCAAACCAGAACACAGAGACAACTTTATTAACCACTTGGATCAATGGTATAAGAATTACGAGCCCATTGGCACACAAAAATTTAATGATGATTTAATTACCACTATTGAGAGTGTTCTCACAGATCAAGTGGGCAGGAATAGGAAACAAAGACCTTCCACTATAAATAACAATAAAAACCAATGTAAATACTATAATGATCCAGAGCTACGCAATCTAGCACATGCAGCTAGGAGGATTGGTAAAGCATACCGTGAATGTAGAACCCCAGACCTGCTCAGAACGTTCCAGGCTGCACTAACAAATGCAAGGAATAGAAAGGAAGAACTTAGGCAACAGGAATGGGAACAGTTTGTTAGTGGATTAAATAGGTCCACCCCTTTAAGTTTGGCTTGGAAAGGTATAAATAAAATAACCAGGAAAAAGACTGGCAATGTTGCTCATCCCTTTCCTCTTGAAAAAGCAAATGACCTCATAAATGACTGGTCCAAAACATCCAGGCATGAAAACCTTCCATCTCATATTAGAAAAAATTTAGAGAGTACTTCTGAAGAAATGTTGAAACTGATTAATTTTATGAGCCAAAATATTGATGAGAGTGATTGCCTCTTTACCGAGTATGAATTAGATAATGTATTAACTAAAGGTCGATCAACTGCTCCTGGAGAGGATGGTATAACCTATGATATTCTCAGAACTCTAAGGCACGTGCCTGATAACCCTTTGTTGGCACTGTATAATCCCAGTTACATTGAGGGCGTTCTTCCTACTTCCTGGACCAATAGTCTCATTGTGCCTATCCCTAAGCCCCAACAGCCTGATGCATTTAGGCCGATCTCCTTAACTAGTTGTCTTTGTAAAACTTTTGAAAGAATGATGCTTAACAGACTGTACTACAGAATCAGACATCAACTTTCCCCCTACCTCTATGGGTTCATGAAAGGTAAAAGTGTGGAGAACTGTATTTCCACCTTTCTCACTGCACACACCTCTACTAGTTTTACCACTTTCCTTGATCTAAAATCTGCATTTGATATTGCGAACAGAACCGTTATACTACATGAACTAGCCAAAATGAATATTGGTGGTAGCTTACTCTGCTGGATAATAGGATACCTGTCAAATAGAGTATCCTCTGTCCTTTACCAAGGCTTCAGAAGTGATTCTAAAGAAATGTCTTTAGGTACACCGCAGGGAGGAGTTCTTAGTCCCATGCTATTTAATATTCTGATTAATGCTCTCCTAAATGCTCTTCCTGCCTCACCTAAACATATAGCTATAAGCTATGCTGATGATATCATGATCCATACAACAGGGCATAAGAAGATGAGTACCATTCTTAATGAAGTTCAAGCAATTTGTAATCGACTAGGCCTCATATCTTCCTCTAAAACAAAGATATTAACAAGCAAACGACATCCCCCACCCATCTATTTGCAGGGTGAAATCATTAGCTACGTTAAAACTTACAGATATCTTGGTGTAGATGTACCCTTTAACAAATCCACTATACCACAACTAAACAAGAAATGCAAAGCTAAGCTAAATGCTCTCAAAGCTGTTGCTGGCTACAACCCCAACTATGGTGCTAATGTGAGAATCGTAAGAATGATGTACATAGCCTATGTTAGGTCCTTAATTGATTATGCTGCTCCCATGTTGATATTGGCTAGAGAAAGTTCTCTCCGACCCTTGGAGTAAATGCAAAATGAAGCTCTCAGGATTATTCTTGGCTGTCCCAGATCTACAAAAGTTCTTAACATGAGGAAGGAGCTTGGTATTTCTAGTATCAGTGATAGGATTATTGAGATTAACACTGTACTCGGTATTAGAATGTTGAGAAACGTACCAGACACTGTCACAATGAATCTTACCAAGTGTCTAGAGGTAAATACACACAGATCTAAATGGATTGTGAAAACGTGCAATTACATCAAGTTTTATAACCTGCATGAACTGTATCACTGTAGGCAACAAGAGCATTTCACCCCTCCATGGAAGATATGTTCATTTAATATCACATACCTGCAAGTCCCTCCCAAGAAGCTCATTGCTAGTAATCCCTTCCTTAAATCTCTTGTTAGAGCAACTGCTCAAGAAGAAATTTCTCACCTAGCTGGTAGTAATAAGTTATCACAAGTTATATACACTGATGGATCTAAACAGGAGTCTTCTGGCAGGGCTGCATCTGCTCTTGTTGCCACCTCCCTAGTTAAGAACGATAATAAATTTGTTGAGTTAAGCATAAGAATTAACAACTGGGCGTCTACACTGCAAACTGAATTGTTTGCAATCCTAATGGCGCTAAAGTTAACTTATGACACTGAGCTTGACTCTATCATCATTACTGATTCTATGTCATCATTGAAGGCTCTTGGCTCATATAATGACTCCAACAACATGCTCATTGGAGAAGCCAGGTATAGATACTCAAAAATTAGGGACAAAGGAATTAATGTACAATTGCTATGGATCCCATCACACATTGGATTACTCCTTCATGATAAAGTTGATATGTTAGCCAAGAAGAGTACCCAGAAGGAGAATGTAGAATATAACTTTGGTATAACTGTGTCTAGCATTAGGAATAATATTAGGACAGAAGTAAATAATGAAAATGATTGTTATAGGAATGCAGTTAGAAGCCTGAGTAGATATATAACCCACTATGATAACATGAACGTAGATAAGTATGTTTATACCTGGAGTTTACCTGGAGAGAGTTCCGGGGGTCAACGCCCCCGCGGCCCGGTCTGAGACCAGGCCTCCTGGTGGATCACAGCCTGATCAACCAGGCTGTTGCTGCTGGCTGCACGCAAACCAACATACGAGCTACAGCCCGGCTGATCCGGAACTGACTTTAGGTGCTTGTCCAGTGCCAGCTTGAAGACTGCCAGGGGTCTGTTGGTAATCCCCCTTATGTGTGCTGGGAGGCAGTTGAACAGTCTCGGGCCCCTGACACTTATTGTATGGTCTCTTAACGTGCTAGTGACACCCCTGCTTTTCATTGGGGGGATGGTGCATCGTCTGCCAAGTCTTTTGCTTTCGTAATGAGTGATTTTCGTGTGCAAGTTCGGTACTAGTCCCTCTAGGATTTTCCAGGTGTATATAATCATGTATCTCTCCCTCCTGCGTTCCAGGGAATACAGGTTTAGGAACCTCAAGCGCTCCCAATAATTGAGGTGTTTTATCTCCGTTATGCGTGCCGTGAAAGTTCTCTGTACATTTTCTAGGTCGGCAATTTCACCTGCCTTGAAAGGTGCTGTTAGTGTGCAGCAATATTCCAGCCTAGATAGAACAAGTGACCTGAAGAGTGTCATCATGGGCTTGGCCTCCCTAGTTTTGAAGGTTCTCATTATCCATCCTGTCATTTTTCTAGCAGATGCGATTGATACAATGTTATGGTCCTTGAAGGTGAGATCCTCCGACATGATCACTCCCAGGTCTTTGACGTTGGTGTTTCGCTCTATTTTGTGGCCAGAATTTGTTTTGTACTCTGATGACGATTTAATTTCCTCATGTTTACCATATCTGAGTAATTGAAATTTCTCATCGTTGAACTTCATATTGTTTTCTGCAGCCCACTGAAAGATTTGGTTGATGTCTGCCTGGAGCTTTGCAGTGTCTGCAATGGAAGACACTGTCATGCAGATTCGGGTGTCATCTGCAAAGGAAGACACGGTGCTGTGGCTGACATCCTTGTCTATGTCGGATATAAGGATGAGGAACAAGATGGGAGCGAGTACTGTGCCTTGTGGAACAGAGCTTTTCACCGTAGCTGCCTCGGACTTTACTCTGTTGACTTTGCAATGTGAACACTGACTGATGTTGTGGTGGCCAGACTTAGGCTTGGTTACAAGTACTGACTGATGTTGTAGTGGCCAGGCTTAGGCTTGGTTACAAGTACTGACTGATGTTGTAGTGGCCAGACTTAGGCTTGGTTACAAGTACTGACTGATGTTGTAGTGGCCAGACTTAGGCTTGGTTACAAGTACTGACTGATGTTGTAGTGGCCAGACTTAGGCTTGGTTACAAGTACTGACTGATGTTGTAGTGGCCAGACTTAGGCTTGGTTACAAGTACTGACTGATGTTGTAGTGGCCAGACTTAGGCTTGGTTACAAGTACTGACTGATGTTGTAGTGGCCAGGCTTAGGCTTGGTTACAAGTACTGACTGATGTTGTAGTGGCCAGGCTTAGGCTTGGTTACAAGTACTGACTGATGTTGTAGTAGCCAGGCTTAGGCTTGGTTACAAGTACTGACTGATGTTGTAGTGGCCAGGCTTATGCTTGGTTACAAGTACTGACTGATGTTGTAGTGGCCAGGCTTAGGCTTGGTTACAAGTACTGACTGATGTTGTAGTGGCCAGGCTTAGGCTTGGTTACAAGTACTGACTGATGTTGTAGTGGCCAGGCTTAGGCTTGGTTACAAGTACTGACTGATGTTGTAGTGGCCAGGCTTAGGCTTGGTTACAAGTACTGACTGATGTTGTAGTGGCCAGGCTTAGGCTTGGTTACAAGTACTGACTGATGTTGTAGTGGCCAGGCTTAGGCTTGGTTACAAGTACTGACTGATGTTGTAGTGGCCAGGCTTAGGCTTGGTTACAAGTACTGACTGATGTTGTAGTGGCCAGGCTTAGGCTTGGTTACAAGTACTGACTGATGTTGTAGTGGCCAGGCTTATGCTTGGTTACAAGTACTGACTGATGTTGTAGTGGCCAGGCTTAGGCTTGGTTACAAGTACTGACTGATGTTGTAGTGGCCAGGCTTAGGCTTGGTTACAAGTACTGACTGATGTTGTAGTGGCCAGGCTTAGGCTTGGTTACAAGTACTGACTGATGTTGTAGTGGCCAGGCTTAGGCTTGGTTACAAGTACTGACTGATGTTGTAGTGGCCAGGCTTAGGCTTGGTTACAAGTACTGACTGATGTTGTAGTGGCCAGGCTTAGGCTTGGTTACAAGTACTGACTGATGTTGTAGTGGCCAGGCTTAGGCTTGGTTACAAGTACTGACTGATGTTGTAGTGGCCAGGCTTAGGCTTGGTTACAAGTACTGACTGATGTTGTAGTGGCCAGGCTTAGGCTTGGTTACAAGTACTGACTGATGTTGTAGTGGCCAGGCTTAGGCTTGGTTACAAGTACTGACTGATGTTGTAGTGGCCAGGCTTAGGCTTGGTTACAAGTACTGACTGATGTTGTAGTGGCCAGGCTTATGCTTGGTTACAAGTACTGACTGATGTTGTAGTGGCCAGGCTTAGGCTTGGTTACAAGTACTGACTGATGTTGTAGTGGCCAGGCTTAGGCTTGGTTACAAGTACTGACTGATGTTGTAGTGGCCAGGCTTAGGCTTGGTTACAAGTACTGACTGATGTTGTAGTGGCCAGGCTTAGGCTTGGTTACAAGTACTGACTGATGTTGTAGTGGCCAGGCTTAGGCTTGGTTACAAGTACTGACTGATGTTGTAGTGGCCAGGCTTAGGCTTGGTTACAAGTACTGACTGATGTTGTAGTGGCCAGGCTTAGGCTTACCTGGAGTTTACCTGGAGAGAGTTCCGGGGGTCAACGCCCCCGCGGCCCGGTCTGAGACCAGGCCTCCTGGTGGATCACAGCCTGATCAACCAGGCTGTTGCTGCTGGCTGCACGCAAACCAACATACGAGCTACAGCCCGGCTGATCCGGAACTGACTTTAGGTGCTTGTCCAGTGCCAGCTTGAAGACTGCCAGGGGTCTGTTGGTAATCCCCCTTATGTGTGCTGGGAGGCAGTTGAACAGTCTCGGGCCCCTGACACTTATTGTATGGTCTCTTAACGTGCTAGTGACACCCCTGCTTTTCATTGGGGGGATGGTGCATCGTCTGCCAAGTCTTTTGCTTTCGTAATGAGTGATTTTCGTGTGCAAGTTCGGTACTAGTCCCTCTAGGATTTTCCAGGTGTATATAATCATGTATCTCTCCCTCCTGCGTTCCAGGGAATACAGGTTTAGGAACCTCAAGCGCTCCCAATAATTGAGGTGTTTTATCTCCGTTATGCGTGCCGTGAAAGTTCTCTGTACATTTTCTAGGTCGGCAATTTCACCTGCCTTGAAAGGTGCTGTTAGTGTGCAGCAATATTCCAGCCTAGATAGAACAAGTGACCTGAAGAGTGTCATCATGGGCTTGGCCTCCCTAGTTTTGAAGGTTCTCATTATCCATCCTGTCATTTTTCTAGCAGATGCGATTGATACAATGTTATGGTCCTTGAAGGTGAGATCCTCCGACATGATCACTCCCAGGTCTTTGACGTTGGTGTTTCGCTCTATTTTGTGGCCAGAATTTGTTTTGTACTCTGATGACGATTTAATTTCCTCATGTTTACCATATCTGAGTAATTGAAATTTCTCATCGTTGAACTTCATATTGTTTTCTGCAGCCCACTGAAAGATTTGGTTGATGTCTGCCTGGAGCTTTGCAGTGTCTGCAATGGAAGACACTGTCATGCAGATTCGGGTGTCATCTGCAAAGGAAGACACGGTGCTGTGGCTGACATCCTTGTCTATGTCGGATATAAGGATGAGGAACAAGATGGGAGCGAGTACTGTGCCTTGTGGAACAGAGCTTTTCACCGTAGCTGCCTCGGACTTTACTCTGTTGACGACTACTCTCTGTGTTCTGTTAGTGAGGAAATTATAGATCCATCGACCGACTTTTCCTGTTATTCCTTTAGCACGCATTTTGTGCGCTATTACGCCATGGTCACACTTGTCGAAGGCTTTTGCAAAGTCTGTATATATTACATCTGCATTCTTTTTGTCTTCTAGTGCATTTAGGACCTTGTCGTAGTGGTCCAATAGTTGAGACAGACAGGAGCGACCTGTTCTAAACCCATGTTGCCCTGGGTTGTGTAACTGATGGGTTTCTAGATGCGTGGTGATCTTGCTTCTTAGGACCCTTTCAAAGATTTTTATGATATGGGATGTTAGTGCTATTGGTCTGTAGTTCTTTGCTGTTGCTTTACTGCCCCCTTTGTGGAGTGGGGCTATGTCTGTTGTTTTTAGTAACTGTGGGACGACCCCCGTGTCCATGCTCCCTCTCCATAGGATGGAAAAGGCTCGTGATAGGGGCTTCTTGCAGTTCTTGATGAACACAGAGTTCCATGAGTCTGGCCCTGGGGCAGAGTGCATGGGCATGTCATTTATCGCCTGTTCGAAGTCATTTGGCGTCAGGATAACATCGGATAGGCTTGTGTTAATCAAATTTTGTGGCTCTCTCATAAAAAATTCATTTTGATCTTCGACTCTCAGTCTGGTTAGCGGCTTGCTAAAAACTGAGTCATATTGGGACTTGAGTAGCTCACTCATTTCCTTGCTGTCATCTGTGTAGGACCCATCTTGTTTAAGTAGGGGCCCAATACTGGACGTTGTTCTCGATTTTGATTTGGCATAGGAGAAGAAATACTTTGGGTTTCTTTCGATTTCATTTATGGCTTTTAGTTCTTCCCGCGATTCCTGACTCCTAAAGGATTCTTTTAGCTTAAGTTCGATGCTTGCTATTTCTCTGACCAGTGTCTCCCTGCGCATTTCAGATATATTGACCTCTTTTAGCCGCTCTGTTATTCTTTTCCGTCGCCTGTAAAGGGAGCGCCTGTCTCTTTCTATTTTACATCTACTCCTCCTTTTTCTTAGAGGAATAAGCCTTGTGCATACATCGAGTGCCACCGAGTTAATCTGTTCTAGGCATAAGTTTGGGTCTGTGTTGCTTAGTATATCTTCCCAGCTTATATCGGTTAGGACTTGGTTTACTTGGTCCCACTTTATGTTTTTGTTATTGAAGTTGAATTTGGTGAATGCTCCCTCGTGACTAGTCTCATTTTGTCGGTCTGGGGCTCCACGCATACATGTCTGAACCTCAATTATGTTGTGATCTGAGTATATTGTTTTTGATATGGTGACATTTCTTATCAGATCATCATTGTTAGTGAATATGAGGTCTAGTGTATTCTCCAGTCTAGTAGGCTCTATTATTTGCTGGTTTAAATTGAATTTTGTGCAGAGATTTAAAAGCTCGTGTGAGTGTGAGTTTTCATCAGAGCTGCCTCCTGGTGTTATTTCTGCAACAATATTATTTGCTATATTCCTCCATTTTAGGTGCCTTAAGTTGAAATCCCCCAGGAGCAAGATGTTGGGTGCAGGAGCTGGAAGATTGGTTACAAGTACTGACTGATGTTGTAGTGGCCAGGGTTAGGCTTGGTTACAAGTACTGACTGATGTTGTAGTGGCCAGGCTTAGGCTTGGTTACAAGTACTGACTGATGTTGTAGTGGCCAGGCTTAGGCTTACCTGGAGTTTACCTGGAGAGAGTTTCGGGGGTCAACGCCCCCGCGGCCCGGTCTGTGACCAGGCCTCCTGGTGGATCAGCGCCTGATCAACCAGGCTGTTGCTGCTGGCTGCACGCAAACCAACGTACGAGCCACAGCCCGGCTGATTACAAGTACTGGCACTGGACAAGCACCTAAAGTCAGTTCCGGATCAGCCGGGCTGTGGCTCGTATGTTGGTTTGCGTGCAGCCAGCGGCAACAGCCTGGTTGATCAGGCTCTGATCCACCAGGAGGCCTGGTCTCAGACCGGGCCGCGGGGGCGTTGACCCCCGGAACTCTCTCCAGGTAAACTCCAGGTAAGTACTGACTGATGTTGTAGTGGCCAGGCTTAGGCTTGGTTACAAGTGCTTCTGGCAGTTTGGGAGACACACAGATGATGATCAAACTAAATGTAAATTATGTGATCAGCATATGGCCACTGTCTTGAACACTATGTGCTTAATTGTCCACTTATTGAGGAATACAGAGACAGACAGTATAATAACCTATGTGACATGTCAAGATATCTTATTAATGAAAATAAGATACCAGATATACTAAGCAAATATCCTAAATTTGCTTGTAACAGATAAGTGAACTATAGATATGTAGATATAAATCCATATGTATTCCTGTTAACCCTTTGGGGCCTAGTTCCTAGGCCTTTTGTGTATCCATATGCTCTCGCGCTACCGTCCACAGGATGGATATGGGGTGCACAATAAACTAGCCACTTCGGTGGCAAAATCTAAATCTAATCAGTAGGATACGTCAGGTATATAACAGGAGAATACCTATGACTCTGGGGGAGAGAAATCTCCTCCAGAGTCATAGGTACGTAGAACTGTGAACCTGGGAACCCACCAACGACCTTCAGAGGCCATCTGAAATCTGTTTTTTTCACGTAGTTTCTGAGGGGCTGTTGGTGGGTTGCAGGTTCTGGGTCATGGTTGTGGTGGGCGTTCTACGTATTTTATGTCTTTGGCCAAACCGTACACAGTTCATCATTTATCAAAATTTAACGGCACTCAGGTTTCATATTTACAGGAAGAATTAGCCTGATAGTTTGTAGGTAGTTCAGTTTGAGTCAGAGGTGTAGTGCAAGTTTACATCTAAGGGATATTAGTCGGTTTTAATGTTTCTTTCACAGGTTTTTCTTCAGCTAAGTTGGAGGGTAAAACTTGTCAGAGAGTTGCTGCTGACAAGACATAATTACCTCTCGTCTTGAGGGCCCTGGACGCCTGTGTTGGACACTGAAGGATTTACAGTGTTGAACATGACTGACCAGCATTGCAACACTTATCTTCCTGATAATACAAACAGCAGGTGATGAAATTTGATAAAGTAACATAACTCAAACTACTAATGATGGCAGTAGTCAGGCTGTCCGGCTCATTACTACTATTGTTTGTAGGCTTGGGGTAGGTTTTTTTCTTTTCCTGAGCTTAAAGCTCCCGATTTGTGTGAATAATGTCCTGCTGCTGACAAATACAGCAGTTGAGGCCTGTCTTAGTTATTTTCTTGTAATTTTGTGCTCTTTGAACACCTTGTATGTGTTTGTTCCTTGAACATTTCTTTGCTGTGATACAGAAAGGCACTTTAAATATTTATTTAATTTTATTTAATTCAAGTTTATCGAATTTTGTAAGTTGAAGATATTCTCCATGTTGTGGGCAGCTGGTGTGTGGTGAAGTCCATGTTGTGGGCAGCTGGTGTGTGGTGAAGGCCATGTTGTGGTCAGCTGGTGTGTGGTGAAGGCCATGTTGTGGGCAGCTGGTGTGTGGTGAAGTAGATGTTGTGGGCAGCTGGTGTGTGGTAAAGTCCATGTTGTGGGCAGCTGGTGTGTGGTGAAGTCCATGTTGTGGGCAGCTGGTGTGTGGTGAAGTCCATGTTGTGGGCAGCTGGTGTGTGGTGAAGTCCATGTTGTGGGCAGCTGGTGTGTGGTGAAGTCCATGTTGTGGGCAGCTGGTGTGTGGTGAAGTCCATGTTGTGGGCAGCTGGTGTGTGGTGAAGGCTATGTTGTGGGCAGCTGGTGTGTGGTGAAGGCCATGTTGTGGTCAGCTGGTGTGTGGTGAAGGCCATGTTGTGGGCAGCTGGTGTGTGGTGAAGGCCATGTTGTGGGCAGCTGGTGTGTGGTGAAGGCCAT
The DNA here is from genome assembly GCF_038502225.1 of Cherax quadricarinatus. NCBI lineage: Eukaryota > Metazoa > Arthropoda > Malacostraca > Decapoda > Parastacidae > Cherax > Cherax quadricarinatus. The sequence goes on from NC_091294.1 coordinate 77,294,471, forward strand.
GTTGTGGGCAGCTGGTGTGTGGTGAAGGCCATGTTGTGGTCAGCTGGTGTGTGGTGAAGGCCATGTTGTGGGCAGCTGGTGTGTGGTGAAGTCCATGTTGTGGGCAGCTGGTGTGTGGTGAAGTCCATGTTGTGGGCAGCTGGTGTGTGGTGAAGGCCATGTTGTGGGCAGCTGGTGTGTGGTGAAGGCCATGTTGTGGTCAGCTGGTGTGTGGTGAAGGCCATGTTGTGGGCAGCTGGTGTGTGGTGAAGGCCATGTTGTGGGCAGCTGGTGTGTGGTGAAGGCCATGTTGTGGGCAGCTGGTGTGTGGTGAAGGCCATGTTGTGGGCAGCTGGTGTGTGGTGAAGGCCATGTTGTGGGCAGCTGGTGTGTGGTGAAGGCCATGTTGTGGGCAGCTGGTGTGTGGTGAAGGCCATGTTGTGGGCAGCTGGTGTGTGGTGAAGTCCATGTTGTGGGCAGCTGGTGTGTGGTGAAGTCCATGTTGTGGGCAGCTGGTGTGTGGTGAAGGCCATGTTGTGGTCAGTTGGTGTGTGGTGAAGGCCATGTTGTGGGCAGCTGGTGTGTGGTGAAGGCCATGTTGTGGGCAGCTGGTGTGTGGTGAAGGCCATGTTGTGGGCAGCTGGTGTGTGGTGAAGGCCATGTTGTGGGCAGCTGGTGTGTGGTGAAGGCCATGTTGTGGGCAGCTGGTGTGTGGTGAAGGCCATGTTGTGGGCAGCTGGTGTGTGGTGAAGGCCATGTTGTGGTCAGCTGGTGTGTGGTGAAGGCCATGTTGTGGGCAGCTGGTGTGTGGTGAAGGCCATGTTGTGGGCAGCTGGTGTGTGGTGAAGGCCATGTTGTGGGCAGTTGGTGTGTGGTGAAGGCCATGTTGTGGGCAGCTGGTGTGTGGTGAAGGCCATGTTGTGGGCAGCTGGTGTGTGGTGAAGGCCATGTTGTGGGCAGCTGGTGTGTGGTGAAGGCCATGTTGTGGGCAGTTGGTGTGTGGTGAAGTCCATGTTGTGGGCAGCTGGTGTGTGGTGAAGGCCATGTTGTGGGCAGCTGGTGTGTGGTGAAGTCCATGTTGTGGGCAGCTGGTGTGTGGTGAAGGCCATGTTGTGGGCAGCTGGTGTGTGGTGAAGGCCATGTTGTGGGCAGCTGGTGTGTGGTGAAGGCCATGTTGTGGGCAGCTGGTGTGTGGTGAAGGCCATGTTGTGGGCAGCTGGTGTGTGGTGAAGGCCATGTTGTGGGCAGTTGGTGTGTGGTGAAGGCCATGTTGTGGGCAGCTGGTGTGTGGTGAAGGCCATGTTGTGGGCAGTTGGTGTGTGGTGAAGGCCATGTTGTGGGCAGCTGGTGTGTGGTGAAGGCCATGTTGTGGGCAGTTGGTGTGTGGTGAAGGCCATGTTGTGGGCAGCTGGTGTGTGGTGAAGGCCATGTTGTGGGCAGCTGGTGTGTGGTGAAGGCCATGTTGTGGGCAGTTGGTGTGTGGTAGTGTGGAAATTAGGAGGTGTGGATTTACTAAAAGTATTATTCAAATGGCTGAGGAAGGGTTGTTGAGGTGGTTTGAGCATTTAAAGAGGATGGAGCAAAATGGAATGACTTGGAGAGTGTATAAATGTGTAGTAGAAGGAAGGATGGGTTGGGGTCATCAAAGGAAAGGAGGGAGGGGGTAAAAGGTTTTGTGTGCAAGGGGCTTGGACATATGGCAGGCATGTGGGAGTGTGTTAGGTAGGAATGAATGGGTTTTGGTACTGTAGCTGCTGGAGTGTGAGCAGGGTAATATTTTGTGAAGGGATTCAAGAAAACTGGCTAGCTGGGTTTAGTCCTGGAGGTGGGAAGTACAATGCCAGCACTTTAAAGGAGGCGTTTGGAATATTTGCTGTTTGGAGTGACATCTAACCTGTCATATTTTGGGGCCTTTGCAAAGACAGTGATTATGTGTGGATGATGGTGAAAGTGTTTTTCTTTTTTGGTTCACTCTGCTTCAGTGGGAGACAGCCAGTGTGTTAAAACAAAAACAGATTTAAAAGTACACATGCAACTAGTGCAACATTGTGGCAACATTGTTTTCTCCAGAAACTTTGTCAAGCAGTAATGGCTGGACAAAGTTCCTGGAGTGTGAAATATTGCCACAGTATAAAGTTGCTCATGTGAGAGGTAAACTGTACAAATCAAGAGTTCAACAGTATAAACTTGTTTCAAATGTTCTATTTACTCTTCAAGGCAGATGCATTAATGCATCGAAGTATTATCTGATTTATTGCTCTATTGATTTGATTTCATCAGAATGGATGCTATTCCCCAAGTTTTGTATGACATGTCTGGATTTTCCACTTTTCTCCTGATAAAAATATGTATTTCCTGTTCTTGCCTATATGGAGCTGCTGGGATTCTCGGGGTTTTTGCCGTACCTTTGAAACTGACTCCTGGCAGATTCACTTGTAACCTTACCTGGAGTTTACCTGGAGAGAGTTCCGGGAGTCAACACCCCCGCGGCCCGGTCTGTGACCAGGCCTCCTGGTGGATCAGAGCCTGGTCAACCAGGCTGTTACTGCTGGCTGCACGCAATCCAACGTACGAGCCACAGCCCAGCTGATCAGGAACCGACTTTAGGTGCTTGTCCAGTGCCAGCTTGAAGACTGCCAGGGGTCTGTTGGTAATCCCCCTTATGTATGCTGGGAGGCAGTTGAACAGTCTCGGGCCCCTGACACTTATTGTATGGTCTCTTAACGTGCTAGTGACACCCCTGCTTTTCATTGGGGGGATGTTGCATCGTCTGCCAAGTCTTTTGCTTTCGTAGTGAGTGATTTTCGTGTGCAAGTTCGGTACTAGTCCCTCTAGGATTTTCCAGGTGTATATAATCATATATCTCTCCCTCCTGCGTTCCAGGGAATACAGTTTTAGGAACCTCAAGCGCTCCCAGTAATTGAGGTGTTTTATCTCCGTTATGCGCGCCGTGAAGGTTCTCTGTACATTTTCTAGGTCAGCAATTTCACCTGCCTTGAAAGGTGCTGTTAGTGTGCAGCAATATTCCAGCCTAGATAGAACAAGTGACCTGAAGAGTGTCATCATGGGCTTGGCCTCCCTAGTTTTGAAGGTTCTCTTTTGTTATAAAGATTATGTATGAAACCTGAAGCATTTTTTCAGACTTGGTTTTTCATTATTGATAGTATGGAGTTTTTCAAATGTTTAAAAATAAAAAGTTGAACCAGATATACTAATTTATAATAAGTATTTTATATACTAAATTCTGTTGTAAAAACTGAACTGTTTTGCAGGTCACATAGACAACACTATAAGCCAGAGATTAATTCATTAGACAATCAAATTGATGAGGAAATGCCTACAAGTGGAGGACTGATTCCTAGAGCCAACAAGTTGGACTAAATCTTGGTTAATACAAAGGAGAGGAATGATTTGAGTTCTGTGGATGAAGAACACTTCACAAGAGGCACAACCAATATCATCAAAACCTCATTTGGAGAGCCGATATAATATTGTTATACATAGAAAATATCACTTTGAAGCTCTGCACTTCACTGGTGAGTTTTTTTTTGGACAAAAATCTATTTGATTGACAGAAATTACACTTGACGTTCAGAGGTAGTGGTGCACGTCTTACCGGGGCAGCGAGAGCATTTGCAAGATGCCAGGGGACGACACTTTACTCTTGGCTACAATTGTTGTAATTTCTTATGAAAAATAGTCTTGTGGCTTAGCACTTCTTTTTTTGATTATAATAATAATAATAATATGAAAAATAGTACATGGTCTGCTATTTCTGTTTATTTTTCCCCTATAGATTTATTAAACTGCTTATGATAAAAGCAATAAATGTTAATTGACATTAGGATAACGAAAATAGTTTGGATGTAGAAGATGTGGATTGTGATGATAGTTTTGTGATGATAGTTTTAGTTTAATATGTTTATTATGCACCCCATACCCATCCTGTGGGCGGTAGTCAAAAGATTACAGAGGTACATAATTGGTCCAGGGACTGGACTCCAAAGTTTTGATAGCTGAGCAAGTTACAGAGGTAATGAACTCACAATTTACAAAGGTAATGAACTCCAGGTAGGTCTAGTCACAATCATGACAAGTTACAAAGGTATTTACAGATTACAGAGGTACGTAATGGGTCCAGGGACTGGGCTCCCAAAGTTGTGATGGCTGAACTAGGTACAAAGGTAATGAGCTCACAAGTTACAAAGGTAATGAATACTGTAAGAATGGTTACTTACGTTAATACATGGCTACAATCATGAACAAATTATAGTGTAATGAGCAATTCACACTTCCACACCCGGTCACAACTGTAATGAGTTATTGGTGCAAATATTGATTGAGTCACACACACACACACACGCAACCACAAATAGGTGAGTACACACACAGACACACACAGACACACACAGACAGACACACACACACACACACACACACACACACAGACAGAGGAAAGGTTTGTTCCCAAGGGAAACAGAAATAATAGGAAGACCAAAATGAGTCCTTGGTTTACCCGAAGGTGTAGGGAGGCAAAAACTAAGTGCAACAGAGAATGGAAAAGGTACAGGAGGCATAGGACCCAGGAAAACAAGGAGATTAGTAGAAGAGCCAGAAACGAGTATGCACAGATAAGGAGGGAGGCCCAGCGACAGTATGAAAACGACATAGCATCGAAAGTCAAATCTGACCCGAAACTGCTGTATAGCCACATTAGGAGGAAGACAACAGTCAAGGACCAGGTGATAAGGCTGAGGAAAGAAGGTGGAGAACTCACAAGAAACGATCAAGAGGTATGTGAGGAGCTCAACACGAGATTTAAGGAAGTATTTACAGTAGAGACAGGAAGGACTCTGGGGGGACAGACCTGATGGGGACACCAGCAAGGAATACATCAACAAGTGTTGGACGACATACATACAGATGAGGAGGAGGTGAAGAAACTGCTAAGGGACATCGATACCTCAAAGGCAATGGGACCGGACATCTCCCCGTGGATCCTTAGAGAGGGAGCAGATATGTTGTGCGTGCCACTTACCACAATCTTCAACACGTCCCTGGAAACTGGGCAACTACCTGAGGTATGGAAGACGGCAAATGTAGTTCCCATTTTTAAAAAAGAAGACAGAAAAGAGGCACTAAACTATAGACCTGTGTCATTGACGTGTATAGTATGCAAAGTTATGGAGAAGATTATCAGGAGGAGAGTGGTGGAGCACCTGGAACGGAACAAGAGTATAAATGCCAACCAGCACGAATTCATGGAAGGCAAATCCTGTGTCACAAACCTTCTGGAGTTTTATGATAAAATAACAGAAGTAAGACACGAGAGAGAGGGGTGGGTTGATTGCATCTTCTTGGACTGCAAGAAGGCCTTTGACACAGTTCCTCACAAGAGATTAGTGCAGAAGCTAGAGCATCAGGCGCATATAACAGGAAGGGCACTGCAATGGATCAGAGAATACCTGACAGGGAGGCAACAACGAGTCATGGTACGTAATGATGTATCACAGTGGGCACCTGTGATGAGCGGGGTCCCACAGAGGTCGGTCCTGGGACCAGTGCTATTTTTGGTATATGTGAACGACATGATGGAAGGGTTAGACTCAGAAGTGTCCCTGTTTGCAGATGATGTGAAGTTAATGAGTAGAATTAAATCTGATGAGGACCAGGCAGGACTTCAAAGAGACCTGGACAGACTGGACACCTGGTCCAGCAAATGGCTTCTCGAATTTGATCCTGCCAAATGCAAAGTCATGAAGACAGGGGAAGGGCACAGAAGACCACAGACAGAGTATAGGCTAGGTGGCCAAAGACTGCAAACCTCACTCAAGGAGAAAGATCTTGGGGTGAGCGGGGGGAGAGAGAGGGCCCAGTAGCAACCAGTGAAGAGGCGGGGCCAGGAGCTAAGACTCGACCCCTGCAACCACAAATAGGTGAGTACAAATAGGTGAGTACATACTTCTTTCGTAGTTTGCTGCCTTTAGCAATCATGGGTGATTGGAATTACATTGTCCAGCGGGCTGATGTGGCACCTAGGGGGGCCAGGCTTATTTTCGCACGTCTTAGGGGAGTTTTTACAGGACGTTCACTTGCGGGATGCATTTGTTGGGGGTTTGTGGGAAGTAGAGCACACACACACACACACACACACACACACACGGTAATGCATTATTTACAACTAGCAAAGTCAGGGTATTTCTCCAGAATGGTCTGCAATATACCACTGTGGATAAAATACTTTGCCATTTCTTGAACATTTCTGAGTGAGTTGTTTCTAAATTCATTAATTTGATCACACTCCAGTACATAATGACGCAAGGTGTGACAATAGTCCATCTGGCAAAGTTTACATTTCGTTTGGTCTACATCTGGTGGTGGTGATTTAACTTGCCAAAGATACTTGTAACCCAGCCGGAGCCGGGCAGTAGTGACATCCAAGAGTCTGCTTATCTTGTTGGATGCACCATAGACATGTGGCTCCTCCTGCATGATGGAATGATGATAGATGGACTGACTTGTGTCAATCTCCCTAAGTCTTAAGTCAATAAAGTTCATTTGAAGTTCTTTTCTTATTATTGTTCTCAAACTGCTAACTGACAACCCAAGATTGTAATCTACCCCCTCTTTGAAAGCATACAGCTTAGCCAATTTATCAGTTCTATCATGCATCTGAAGACCAATGTGAGATGGAATCCACAGCATGTGCACTCTGACTTCACTGTCCACAATCTTACCATATCTATGTCTGGCTTCTGACACAAGCATGCCACAATTTATACTTAATGAGTTGAGAGCATTTATGGATAACAGAAAATCAGTTACAATTAAAGTGTCAACCTTAGATACATGGACACATTTGAGTGCAAGGAGTATGGCAAACAGTTCTGTTTGAAGGGTAGAGGCTCAGTTATTGATGCGTGCTCCAATTTCTTTATGAGAGCCATCACTCTGTGTCACAACAGCAGCACTACCAGCTGCACCAGTGGACTGGTGAACAGAACCATCGACGTAAATAATTTGTGAAAGAGTTTTCTGTGTGACTAAGTTATCAATACAGCTTAAGGCATCATGTTTGGCTTCAAGACAAAGCTTTGGTTGTGATTTAAGAAGAGTTTTGGGGGGAAATGGAGGTATGGTAGTTTGGAATGGGGTAATATCCCATGGAGCAGGGAAATGTCTCTGTTGTCTAACTTGATATAGATCATGTAGCTGGTTCATGCGGAGGTCAGTTCCAGTTTTTTCGATCCATCTGGAAGGATGTTCACCAGTGTTGAGGAAAGTTTGGAGGGCTTCTGTGCAGGGGTTTGAATGGGCTAGCCTAAGCATATTGACCCCAATAAGGATATTTCTTTCAGTAACACGATCTCTAATGCTTGGAATATTAAGTTCTTTCCGCATATTTAAAATTTTGGCAGTACGAAGGCATCCTAGGATGATCCTCATTGCTTCGTTTTGCAGTTTTTCCAGCCCTCCAAGCTTCCAGTCAGACACGAGTGCAAGTAGTGGCGCCGCATAATCAACCAATGATCTAATATAAGGAAGTACATCATTTTCACAATTTTAACATTAGCTCCATACCTGGGATGAAAACCTGTCAACTCTAAGTGCTCTCAGCCTTTCTTTGTATTGGCGACAAAGTCTCGTTACAACAGGTCCAAGTAGTGGAACCTCAAAGCCTAGATACCTGTATCTGCTTACATATTCTAGAAGAGACCCATCATGCAACTGGATCTGACGAACTGTGCCTCTCTGCCGAGGAGAACGCCTGTTGAGTATCTTTGTTTTATCCCCTGAGATTATTAACCCCAGGTCCTGACACGAGGCTAGTACATGATTAAGAATGTTTTGGGTGTTGGAGAATCCGGTGGTGTGAATCATTATGTCATCAGCAAAACTAACCATATAATGATGGGGCTGGCTAGGCATGGCATTAAGTAAGGCATTAATCCAAATATTGAAAAGGGTGGGACTAAGCACACCTCCCTGTGGGGTTCCTAATTCAAAATCTTTAGTTACACTTCTATGTCCCTGAAACAACACAGACGACTTTCTGTTGGACAGGTAACCTTTAATCCAGCGGAGAAGCCATCCTCCAACATCCATTCTGGCAAGTTCACTAATGATTACATGTCGGTTGGCTACATCAAAAGCGGATTTAAGGTCAAGGAACGTAGTGTATGAGCTGTCAGTGTGCAGAGTGAGAAAGGTGGTAATGCAATGATGCACGCTCCTTCCATGCATGAAGCCATGCAACCGGGGTGACAAGAATTCCTTAATTCTGTGCATAAGACGATTAAGAATCATCCTTTCGAATGTTTTACACAAGCAGCTAGTAAGGGATATTGTGCGAAATGAGTTTTGTTGATTGGGCTTCGGAATGGGAACAGTGAGGCTATTGGTCCATGATTTAGGGAGCTCCCAGTGACATAACATGTTATATAATTCAAGTAATGGATTACCTGGTACTCGACACAGCAATCTGAGTATGTTGTAAGTAATACCATCCTCACCAGGCGACGTGGAGTTGCCCTTAGTTAGTGCTGCATCAAGTTCATAATTAGTGAAAGGAATGTTGCAGTCATCTGCCTTGCTGAGCATAAATCGAACAAGTCTCTCCCTTGCATCATATTTGTCCATTAATTTCGCCTGTGTGGTACTGGGAAAACTGTCATAGCTAGATGTAGCAGCCCAAGCACTGACTAACTCATTCGCCCTATGCAAGGGATGAGGGTGCGCGATCTGCCCAGTTCTGTTACCCTTAATTCTATTTATGTCCCTCCATGCCCGGCTAAGTGGGGTGTGAGCATTGAGACCATTGACAAATTGTTCCCAGTCTGTTTGCCGCAGCTCTGTCATACGCTCTCTGGCAGCAGCAAGGGCAGTTTGGAAGAGCCTCAGCATTTCAGGGGTACGATGGTTCTATAGGCTAGGCCTAGTCTGCGAGCAGTACGTTTCAATGTTCAAAGTTTGGAATCATTGTAATAGGTATAGTTTTTTATAAGACTTATGATTATTATGGAAGTCATTTGGATTTAGAGTAGTAGGAGGTTTCAGAGGCGGCTCTAAGAAGTTCTGAATACTGCTCACAAGGTCATTGTTAAAAGTCTCGACAGAGGTACACTCATAGGAATTATACCAGTCAGTCACATGTGCAACAAAGTCATCATGTTGATCAGGGGAAACATTAAGACATTTCCGTTTGAATATCCCACCAGGGAGAATAGTATTACCAATATCTAGAGAGGTTAGCCTTAGGAAATGATCAGACGCTATATCTGTTACAATGGAAGACTCACAGCTGGCAGAAGTAATGTTGAAGCCCAGGCACAGATCAAGGACACCTCCATAGATATGTGTGGGTTCAAGGTCACCTACAATTTGCACATTATCATGACTGTTTAAGAGTGACAACAGTTGATTGCCATTACGATTACCAAACTGAGTTTCCAATGCTTTTGTGTCTTGCATTGTAATCACCAATAATGAGAGTAGGTTCAGACTGAGCACAAGTTGGGAGCTCCAAGTAATTAAACTGATCAGCAGGAGCGTACAAGTTAAATATGTTGAGAGCAGAGTTCCCAATATAAATCCTAACACTGTGATACTGTAGCCCCTCTGTTTTCTTATGTGCAAGAAGTTGATGGGGAAGTGATTTTTTAATATATAGAACACTTTTCTGACACTGGCCGCCAGGAACACGATAAAGTTGATGTTGTCTTGACCAGTGACACGCCAATTTTTATATTGGGGGAGAGGGGGGCACTTAGGAGTTATCTAGATGGAAGGGGGGCTTGGAGATTTGTTGTAAAGCTGCTGTTATTATTTGGGGGCTCTGGGGGAATTTTAGGGGGCTGATGCCCCCAGACTCTGGTCTTAATTAAACAAGTCTTAAAATAAGAGGTTGAATATTATTTTGGTCTACCAAAGAAATTTAATACCCATTGCTAGAAGATTTTGAATTATTAACTTTGAGGGTTAATAACCTGAGATACCCCAAAGTCTAGATTATCACCCAGTCTAGTTTATTTCCACTGGGGTTCTTGAAGGCTTCTCTCTTCACCCTGTTCATTTCTTTTCCATCATACCTTGAGAGGTATCAGTTTCTGAACCATGTCATCCCCTTTCTCCCCTTCCCAAAATTTTGTATCTTTACTATAGAGATGTGCTCTCTGTTTATTAAAGATTATCAATTGCACTTATGTGCTACTGATGTGTACACTAATGGCTCTAAATGCTCTGATTTAGGATGGCCAGTTTATCCGGAGTGTGATACAGAGATCCTCACAACAGGTTTTTCATGGCAAATTTATACCTGGGAGTGATAATGTCAGAGGATCTCGTCTTCAAAGACCATAACAATGTATCTACTGCATCTGCTAGGAAAATGATAGGATGGATAATGAGAACCTTCCAAACTAGGGACACCAAGCCCATGACGATTCTCTTCAAATCACTTGTTCTCTCTAGCTGGAATACTGCTGTACATTAACTGTTCCCTTCAAGGCAGGCGAAATTGCTGACCTGCAGAGAGTAAAAAGAACTTTCATGGCACACAAGTACGATAAGGCACTTAAATTACTGGGAACGGTTGAAGTCCCTTGATTTGTATTACCTGGAATGAAGACAAGAGGGATACAGGATAATATACACTTGGAAAATCCTAGAGGGATTAATACCAAACTTGCACATGAAAATCACTCCTGGTGAAAGCAAAAGGCTTGGCAGGAGATGCAACATTCCCCCGATGAAAAGCAGGGGCGGCATGAGTACACCGAGAAACAACGCAATAAGTGTCTGGGGAGCAAGACTGTTCAACTGCCACGCAGCATACATAAGGGGGATTACCAATAGACCCTTGGTTGTCTTCAAAAAGGCACTGGACAGGCACCTAAAGTCAGTATCTGACCAACCAGACTGTGGTTCGTATGTCAGTTTACATGCGGCCAGCAGTAACAGCCTGGTTGATTAGACCCTGATCCACCACGAGGCCTGGTCTCAGACAGAGCCACAGGGGCATTGACCCCCAAAACCCTCTCCAGGTATACTCCAAGTGTCCTGTAAAAGGTGGTTCAGACAATGAAGAAATTAGAGGGGAAAAAAACAGCCTTGTATCATGCTAAAACTATCTCATTGATATTTTAAACAGCATATTCAATAACAGGACAAAAAATAGCTCAACTGTAGTGATTTTGGGCATTTTTTCAATCCAACCGATTTAAATAAACACTAAGCTCTTGTTAAGTGATACAATGAATACGGGACTGTTTCTTGGATCAGTTATTTTTGAAGGTCTGAACAGCTTTAATGAAACCATTGGCATTCTCTATTAAGGCTTCATAGGAAAACAGGGCCTCATATGGTTGTAAAATGATCTGATTTTACCCTTTTCATTGTACATTCTTGTTCAGCATAAAAAATAGTAACCCTGGCATGATTTTAAGTTATTTTGAAAATCCAACAAAAATTGGCTAAAAAATGATACTTTATTCAGTGATTTTTTTTAGGCAAAAAACTTTTTCTCTAAAATTGGAAAATGGTTATGATGACCCTGTTGGATCAATTACTTCCCACAAACATAAAAAATCCTGTATGTATCGCTTTCATGGAAGGTTATAAGAGTTTTGACAACAAACAGCAGCAGTGGCAGTCTAGCCTCACTATTTCTTCAACCACCAGGGCCAATCATAGCTCCTGTGATGACCTAATTGCAGGTACTACTGCACTTACACATGTAGCACCCATCATGACCTAAGAAAACCAACAGTGGATACCTACAACCTGATAAAATAGACAACCAAAGAAAGACTGCCATGTAAACTCTAGTACTGACCTGCTGCCAGACAAACACTTAACCCATGCTCTGTGTACATAAAGCTCTCTCTCCTACTTCACATCACCAACAACTACTACAGTGATATGAGAGCAAATCACAGAAGAAACAACACCAAGAAAACACCTAGGAATCTACTATTTAACTTTTCTACCCAGCAGGACGCCTGTGTATCATCCACCACATTACCACTGTCCAGGGCCACTCAACAATAACAACACTAAACATGGCCAACTCCCTTTCTGGCTCCCCTTCCTTCCCAGGCTTCATCACTCCTGCTAATCTCTCAGGTATGACCAACAATCCTGATGCATTTAAGTCATACATCATTGCACTAACTACTGAAAATACAAATCTTCAGACATCACTAGCTCAACACGAATCCAAGACAGCCAATCTCAAGCACAAGATCCTTAACCTTGAAGAGAAAATTACAACACATGGAATGACTGACTTCAACAAGACTACAAACAGCCATAGCCAGTCATACTGAACAAATAGCATAATTAAACACTAAGGCTGAAGAAACTGTCAAGGACTGGAACAAATCAAATCTATTTTACTATAGGGTAATTAATTCATTACACATTTTTGTTTACTGTCCATATTAAATACAGTGGTACCTCAGGATACGAACTTATTTTGTTCCAGAAGGCTGTTTGAGTGCTGATACCGAACGAATTTGTTCCCATAAGGAACAATGTAAATTAGATTAATCCATTTCAGACTCTCAAAAATACACTTACAAAAGCACTTACATAAATACACTTACAAAAGCACTTACATAAATACACTTATATAACTGTTCACATTTTGAGCTGTTCGTATCCCAAGGTACCACTGTATTTCCATTCTTTTAGTTAAGCTTCCTTGTTCAAGTATAGTACTATCCACATTATATTTTTTACTATACTGTTAAAAGTGTGTTACTTAGCAACACCAGGTGCTATAGAAGTGCTAAATAGGTGCTAAAGTGTTAGCGTTTTTTAGTGTATTTTATTATACTCAGTGGTTCATCCATTTTTAGCTTTAAAGAGTAGTCTTAATCTATATACTCATCCTGGTTAGTGGTTAACAGTAACTGATTTTCATTTCTGATAATTGCAACAGCTTAATTCTCTATGTCCCTTCTGTAAATACTTTTACATCTGCCTTTACTCTTATGAATATAAATATCAATCCTGATATTTATATTCCTGCACAAATAATCCTAACAGTAATTGCCATTACTACACTGCTAGTCAGTGCCAGCAAGAACTTAACAGTTTTCAATTATGATGTTAGATCATTGAGTAAACACTATGATGACCTCCTTGCACTGCTTAAGTCTATAAATGCTACTATAACTTTCATTATTCTTACTGAAACCTGACTCAAACATGACTTGACAGACATATTTACCTGACCTGGTTACATAGCCATACATAACTGCAGGACTGATCAATATATGGGAGCAGCACTCCATTCTTCTCAGCTACAGCACCTCTAGTATTCTAACTTTAACTCGTAAGATACATGGAGTTTTCAAAGTATTCTGTTCCCTGCATCTGCCAAAATATTATTAAAACACTAACCTTTAACATGTTTCATCTCTAGCATGTACTCTTATATGCATCATAAGATTTCTTTTTAAACTAAAACATTTCAGACATTCTGAACATTGAAATGGCTTTTCGCCTGTATGTACACGCATATGTGTCACAAGACTATCTTTTAAACTAAAACGTTTTACACACTCAGAACACTCATATGGTTTATCGCCTGTGTGTATTCGCATATGTTTCACAAGATGGCTTTTTAAGCTAAAACATCTCCGGCACTCTGAGCATTGATATGGCTTATGGCCTGTGTGTATTCGCATATGTCTTGTAAGATAGGGTTTTTGATTAAAACGTTTTTGGCACTCCGAACACTGGTATGGTTTATCGCCTGTGTGTATTCGCATATGTGCCACAAGACTGCCTTTTACACGAAAACATTTCAGACATTCTGAACAGTGATACGGTTTATCGCCTGTATGGACACGCATATGTGCCACAAGACTGCCTTTTGTACTTAAACATTTCGAACACTCCAAACAACGATATGGCTTATCGCCTGTGTGCACTCGCATATGCGCCACAAGCTGACTTTTTTGAGCAAAGCATTTCAGACATTCTGAACATGCATGTGGCTTCCCTTGTTCGTGTACTTTTAAATGTCTTACAAGACTATTCTGTCCACTAAAACATTTCAGACATTTTGAACATGAATAGGGCTTTCCCTCAGTGTGTACTTTTACATGTCTTACAAGGTTGTCTTGTCCACTAAAGCATTTCAGACATTTTGAACACTTATATGGTTTATCATGTACACTCAAATGACTCTTAAGGCTGATTTTTGTGCTAAAACATTTCAAACATTCTGGACACTGAAATGGTTTATATCCTGTATGTAGTCGTTTATGTCTCACAAGATTGCCTTTATCATTAAAACATTTCATACACTCTGAACACTGATATGGTTTCTCTCCCAGGTGTATCAGCTTATGTCTCACAAGAGACTTTTTAAGGCTAAAACACTTCAGACATTCAGAGCACTCATATGGTTTTTCTCCTGTATGTACTCGCTTGTGTGTCACAAGATAACATTTATGACTAAAGGATTTCTGACACTCTGGGCACCGGTATGGTTTATCTTTGTGATTTTCCATATTTTTCAACAGGTATTTAATTTGAATATATTTTGTTCATTAGTGGTATTGTTAATGTCTCTTATATACACTCAGGTGTATTTCAAAATTTTGAGGTTAAATATTTTGAACACTGAACATATGCAGTTTTCCTTGTGTACATATTCCCAAGTTAAAATTTTTTTAGCAAAATTATTCCTACCTATGAGTACTGATATATTATTTCCATTGTGTTTTATAAGCCTAGAATGATTTTGTTTTGTGTGTTAAAAGTCTAATGTATGTACTGGACAACTGTAGATACACTGATGAATATATTTATTTTCTCTCTCTCTGTAAATTCTAGACTAGAGAATTACCAATTTGTATTTTTCTATGAACTGTCATGCAAATTTTTTTATAGAATTCCCAATATCAAAAGTAAAATTGTGTAATTAGTAATACCTGATGAGTTAAAAATTCACAAGAATAACAGATGTTGCTGTTCTTGAAGTACTGGAGACATAGTGACGGTAATGACACAACCTGGTAGTGTTCCACACAATACTTCAGTAATATTAGTCGTTGTTCAGGTGTTTCTTGATTACTGAAGACATAGTGACTGTAATGACACAGCCGGGTAATGTTCCACACAATACTTCAGTAATATTAGTCGTTGTTCAGGTGTTTCATGAAGCACTGAAGACATAGTGACTGTAATGACACAACCGGGTAATGTTCCACACAATACTTCAGTAATATTAGTCGTTGTTCAGGTGTTTCATGAAGCACTGAAGACATAGTGACTGTAATGGCACAACCTGGTAGTGTTCCACACAATACTTCTGCAACAGAAACACAAGTCAGTATAATACAATATTCCACCATTATCAACACAACATATTGAACTATTAAAAAAAAATTCTCCATTATCACATGTTCCACTAAATAAAAGTGTCACTTGTATATTTTTTAGGTCTAAAAGATGTATAGAGTTTTTATAAGACATGATATATGTCTGTTTATCTGTAAAGATAAATCACATGTTAAATATAAAAATTATTTTAACTAATGACTGTGTAAACAATATGACACTGAACATATCTTTAATTTATATTCACGGGGAAAAACTAAGCCCATAAAGGTGATGTAGTGCTTCCAGAAAGGAAAATAAACATGTTTCATCCAAGGAAAGGGAGGGTAGCTATATTTTACTGGTTTCAAGAGATATTTCATGTGCTGTGAGAACTTTTACACTATTTATATTTATCTTCATGTCATTATTATTAAAGAAGACTAAAACAGTAAACTCTGATGCAACCCCAGGTGCAATGTCTCTGGAATGAACATGTAACATGAAACTGCGTGTTAAGTGAAGTGAAGAGCCTATGGGAAAAATAAGGTTACGTTCCAAACATCTCACACCTTAACCCCAAAATATTTTTTATTAGTGTACAACTTGACATTCTTATGGCAGTGTAGTACACACACTGTTATGTAGCATAGTACACTGTTGTTTACTGAGTGATGAAGTTCTTGGGTCCTCAGTACATGTCAACAGTAAAACCCAGATTTAATGGACCTCCATTAACAGGTTCTGAAAACAATGGATGAAATCTGCTGTGTACAGCAGTCGAGAGTCGTCATTCACTCTTCACATTCCCTATATTTACTGTGTTTACCTTTATTACTGTAGTAACTGCATTATATACAGAGCACTCTGCCCATGTAGGTCACTCAGTACCCTTTCCCCCCAAAAATTACATACAACACATAAATAAAAATAATGTAGTATAAATAAAAGTCACCTCATCTTCCTAACTTAATTACATCAACACTATGCTATACCTAACAAAACTAACTCACTTATACCTAGCAAAACTAACTCACTTATACCTAGCAAAACTAACTCAATTATACCTAACAAAACCAACTCACTTATACCTAACAAAACCAACTCACTTATACTTAAAACCAACTCACTTATACCTAACAAAACCAACTCGCTTATACCTAACAAAACCATATCACTTATACTTAACAAAACTAACTCACTTATACCTAACAATACCAACTCACCTATACCTAACAAAACCAACTCACTTACACCTAACAAAACCAACTCATCTATACCTAACAAAACCAACTCGTCTATACCTAACAGAACGAACTCATCTATACCTAACAAAGTCAACTCATTTATACCTAACAAAACTAACTCATCTATACCTAACAAAACTAACTCATCTATACCTAACAAAACTAACTCATCTATACCTAACAAAGCCAATTCACCTAACTACTTTATGAAATCATGGAGTGTTAGAAACTAATCAGTTTTAACCCTTTGACTGTCGCAACCCCCAATCCTGAGGTGTCTCCTGGTGTCGCAAAATTAAAAAAAAAAAATTATTTTTTCTTATGAAATGATAGAGAATTTTTTCCCGATTGTAATGACACCAAAAAAAACGAAATTTGATGGAAAACTGACGGAATTATGCTCTCGCGAAGTTAGCGACCTCGGCGCTGTTTACAAATCGGTGATTTCGCCCACTTTGAGCCCTATTTTCGGCTAATTCCATTGTTCCAGTCGCCCAAACTCATAGCTATTTCTTTAGAACTCCATTTTTTCTATCGACTGAGCACAAGAAACTGCCCATTTACCGATTTCAACTACCTAATAATGTGGTCAGAAATTTGCAATTTGGCCAATTTCACGAAAACTAAAAAATATGACAATTTCAAAATAAGGTCCAGAATGAACAATGCAGACATTCCTGGCTCTAAAATAACATTTTCTTTGCTGATCAGTCATGTCTTCAGGCCCCTCTGATATAACTCTTGCTTTCTATTTTGAATTTTTATTCAAACAAAAAATAGAAGACTTACTATTATGCAGACTACTGCAATACTGTAATAATTGTATAAATAACATCAACCCATTCATGACTGCATATTAGAATGGCTAGTTGGACATTTATTGGACAATGGCATCATTTGTTTACTTTTGAACATTGGCAAAAATCAAACATTTCCACTACTTTGAGCTCCATTTCTAGTTTCTTTTTATAGTAAAATCAATCAAAATCACCTCTATTTCTAAAATATGTTTTCCATTCTATCAAATGAGACCAAGAAAACGAGAATACAACCATAAATACAGTGGACCCCCGCATAACGATTACCTCCGAATGCGACCAATTATGTAAGTGTATTTATGTAAGTGCGTTTGTACGTGTATGTTTGGGGGTCTGAAATGGACTAATCTACTTCACAATATTTCTTATGGGAACAAATTCGGTCAGTACTGGCACCTGAACATACTTCTGGAGTGAAAAAATATCGTTAACCGGGGGTCCACTGTACTATACAAAAATAGACCACAAAGTCGGCATTTTAATTAAAAAAAACGGTCAGAGTTTTCTTTTTTCTCATTATGCACTGCGTGCTCCTGGATTTTTTTATATGGTGCACACTGACCACACAGACCCATTCTCTCACATGTGGGCCTACCAACTTTCTCCTGCTTGATTTGAAGCCGCTAGAATTTATGAGTACGTATATATACGTCAAACACGGTACCTCATAAGACGTATATATACAGCCGCAACAGTCAAAGGGTTAAAGTATTAATACATACTTAACCCTTAAACTGTCCAAGCAGATCTACGTTCACATGCGTAGTGCTCCAAAAGTAGATCTACGTTTTTTTACATATTTTCAAATATAACAAAAAAAAAAAAAACGTAGATCAAAGTTTTTTTCACACTTTTTCAAATGTAAAAAAGAAAAGATCTACTTTTTTTACATACTACTTTCAAATGTTGAAAAAACGTAGATATACGTTTGGACAGTTTAAGGGTTAAAAATTATACTATTTTTGCTAACTCTCAATTTGTAATAATACATAAAATTGTACCACTCAATACCTATGTCTAGTCTTAAGTAGGCTGTAAACCTTAGGCCTAGTTTGCCTGAAATGTCCGTGAGATGCTACTGGCTTTCTTTGTGCTTAATAATATTACATGTCAGCTATACAGTGGACCCTCAGTTAACGACGTCATTGGATAATGTAAAAATCAGATAACAACACGTTTCTGCGTCAAAATATTGGCTCAGTTAACAACAAAGTACTCGGGTAAAGTCATTCATCCCGAACGTGTCCGCACGGCCTGAGCGGCCCGGCCACTCCATATACAGACAGTGTGCCATTGTTTACAAGCCAGTGAGGACGATTCCATTCGTACATGTAATACATTTTCTATTATTCCATTGTTTTTAGTGCTTCTAACTGCTAAATAAGCCACCATGGGCCCAGAGAAAGCTTCTAGTGCCAGCACTTTGGTAAAAAGGGTGAGAAACACTAAAGAATTAAAGAAAAAGTTGGTAGAAAGATATGAAAGTGGTGGTGGTAGAAGGTGGTAGTGAGGGTACTTCCCCATATACCAGCCAGGGTACTTCCCCACAAACCAGCCAGGGTACTTCCCCACATACCAGCCTGGGTACTTCCCCACAAACCAGCCAGGGTACTTCCCCACATACCAGCCAGGGTACTTCCCCACACACCAGCCAGGGTACTTCCCCCCATATACTAGCCAGGGTACTTCCCCACACACCAGCCAGGGTACTTCCCTACATACCAGACAGGGGGTACTTCCCCACACACCAGCCAGGGTACTTCCCCACATACCAGCCAGGATACTTCCCCACATACTAGCCAGGGTACTTCCCCACATACCAGCCAGGGTACTTCCCCACATACCAGCCAGGGTACTTCCCCACACACCAGCCAGGGTACTTTCCCACACACCAGCCAGGATACTTTCCCACACACCAGCCAGGGTACTTTCTCACATACCAGCCAGGGTACTTCCCCACACACCAGCCAGGGTATTTCCCCACATACCAGCCAGGGTACTTCCCCACAAACCAGCCAGGTTACTTCCCCACATACCAGCCAGGGTACTTCCCCACACACCAGCCAGGGTACTTCCCCCACATACTAGCCAGGGTACTTCCCCACACACCAGCCAGGGTACTTCCCCACATACCAGCCAGGGTACTTCCCCACATACCAGCCAGGGTACTTCCCCACACACCAGCCAGGATACTTTCCCACACACCAGCCAGGGTACTTTCCCACATACCAGCCAGGGTACTTCCCCACATACCAGCCAGGGTACTTCCCCACATACCAGCCAGGGTACTTCCCCACAAACCAGCCAGGGTACTTCCCCACATACCAGCCAGGGTACTTCCCCACACACCAGCCAGGGTACTTCCCCCCACATACTAGCCAGGGTACTTCCCCACACACCAGCCAGGGTACTTCCCTACATACCAGACAGGGGGTACTTCCCCACACACCAGCCAGGGTACTTCCCCACATACCAGCCAGGATACTTCCCCACATACTAGCCAGGGTACTTCCCCACATACCAGCCAGGGCACTTCCCCACATACCAGCCAGGGTACTTCCCCACACACCAGCCAGGATACTTTCCCACACACCAGCCAGGGTACTTTCTCACATACCAGCCAGGGTACTTCCCCACACACCAGCCAGGGTATTTCCCCACATACCAGCCAGGGTACTTCCCCACAAACCAGCCAGGGTACTTCCCCACACACCAGCCAGGGTACTTCCCCACACACCAGCCAGGCTACCTCCCCCACATACAAGCCAGGGAACTTCCCCACACACCAGCCAGGGTACTTCCCCACATACCAGCCAGGGTACTTCCCCACATACCAGCCAGGGTACTTCCCCACACACCAGCCAGGGTACTTCCCCACACACCAGCCAGGATACTTTCCCACACACCAGCCAGGGTACTTTCCCACATACCAGCCAGGGTACTTCCCCACATACCAGCCAGGGTACTTCCCCACATACCAGCCAGGGTACTTTCCCACATACCAGCCAGGGTACTTCCCCACATACCAGCCAGGGTACTTCCCCACATACCAGCCAGGGTACTTCCCCACATACCAACCAGGGTACTTCCCCACATACCAGCCAGGGTACTTCCCCACACAACAGCCAGGGTACTTCCCCACATACCAGCCAGGGTACTTCCCCACATACCAGCCATGGTACTTCCCCACACACCAGCCAGGGTACTTCCCCACACACCAGCCAGGATACTTTCCCACACACCAGCCAGGGTACTTTCCCACATACCAGCCAGGGTACTTCCCCACACACCAGCCAGGGTATTTCCCCACATACCAGCCAGGGTACTTCCCCACAAACCAGCCAGGTTACTTCCCCACATACCAGCCAGGGTACTTCCCCACACACCAGCCAGGGTACTTCCCCCACATACTAGCCAGGGTACTTCCCCACACACCAGCCAGGGTACTTCCCCACATACCAGCCAGGGTACTTCCCCACATACCAGCCAGGGTACTTCCCCACATACCAGCCAGGGTACTTCCCCACATACCAGCCAGGGTACTTCCCCACACAACAGCCAGGGTACTTCCTCACATACCAGCCAGGGTACTTCCCCACACATCAACCAGGGTACTTCCCCACATATCAGCCAGGGTACTTCCCCACATACTAGCCAGGGTACTTCCCCACATACCAGCCAGGGTACTTCCCCACACACCAGCCAGGGTACTTCCCCACATACCAGCCTGGGTACTTTCCCACACACCAGCCAGGGTACTTCCCCACATACCAGCCAGGGTACTTCCCCACACACCAGCCAGGGTACTTCCCCACATACTAGCCAGGGTACTTCCCCACACACCAGCCAGGGTACTTCCCCACATACCAGCCAGGGTACTTTCCCACACACCAGCCAAGGTACTTCCCCACATACCAGCCAGGGTACTTTCCCACACACCAGCCAAGGTACTTCTCCACATACCAGCCAGGGTACTTTCCCACACACCAGCCAAGGTACTTCTCCACATACCAGCCAGGGTACTTTCCCACACACCAACCAAGGTACTTCCCCACATACCAGCCAGGGTACTTTCCCACACACCAGCCAGGGTACTTCCCCACATGCCAGCCAGGGTACTTTCCCACACACCAGCCAAGGTACTTCCCCACATACCAGCCAGGGTACTTCCCCACATACCAGCCAGGGTACTTTCCCACACACCAGCCAGGGTACTTCCCCACATGCCAGCCAGGGTACTTCCCCACACACATGATTTTATCTGAATGGGACTTGTGCATGAATGAATAGAATTATCAAAGCTTATTGCTTCTGAAGCATTGAAAGTTGGGTTGAGCAAATACAATTCTGTGAGTGGGATGGTTTGTGAAGGACCTGCCTAGTATGGGCCAACAGGCCTACTGCAGTGTTTCTGCTTTCTTATGTGCAAACATTTATGGATGAACATCACCCTGACACAGCTGTTGCAGGCCGTGCTGGCAACATCTACACTGACAATGTTGTGTCCCATTTTAGGGAAATTTTCAAGAGATGCCAGAAACAGAGCTCTCTGAACAGATATTTAGTGCCACAGGTGTGCAGTGACTCTCAAGCTGGTCCCAGTGGCATTAAAAAACAAAGAAGGGAAGTAACCCTAGAAAAGGACTTGGTACCTGAAGTCTTGATGGATTCTCCACCCAAACAATAGTACACCTCCATCCTCTTCCCTCCTCCCGTCTCGTCACTCATTAACCCATAAACGGCCCACACGTATATATACATTTTTTCAACATTTGAAAGTATGTAAAAAAAGTAGATCTTCTTTTTTTTTTTTTTACATTTGAAAATGTGTAAAAAACTTTGATCTACTTTTTTTTGTTATATTTGAAGATATGTAAAAAACATAGATCTACTTTTGGAGCACTACACATGTGAACATAGATCTGCTTGGACCGTTTACGGGTTAATAAGTCATTTCAGTATTGTTTATTCTGCATGTCTCATTCTTTTCTGTGTAGGGAAATATATATTTCATGTAAAAAATTATTTTGTTTAATACTTTTGGGTGTCTGGAACGGATTAATTGGATTTCCATTATACAAGCATTTCTTAAGGGGAAAATTAATTTTGATAACGACAGAATCGGTTAAAGACAAGCTCTCTGGAATGGATTAATGTCGTTAACTGAGGGTCCGCTATTTTTTTTGAAGACTGAGACACTTATGCAAGATATGGGAATCTTTATTGAAAAAAATGTTTGGCCACACAGTGGCTTCATCAGTCCCATAGAGAAAAGAACTGTGTAAAGAGAGGAGGAGTTTGAGGTAATCAGTCCCTCAGCCTGGAATCAATGTGTTCAGTCCATCAGTTTTGACTGATGATTCCTATATGTTGCCCATGTGTATCATTCTTCAACTTGTCAGTTTTCTAAGCATTTATCACATACATTATTTTATATTAAACAAGGAAATTAAATGATTGTATGTTTTTGTTTGGAGAAAATGTTTACTTATCTGAAGACATTTTGGATGTGTTGGTCTTAAATTTCAAGGTGTAGGCCTAAGAATTTCCCCCTCAGTGTGTCTTGCAATGGGAGAACCATTGATCATTACATTTTCAAACTTCAAAATCAAATTTTCATTTCTTTGCAAAGTTTACAATGTGTGATTTACATATTACAACATACTGTTAACATACAAAAAAAAAGCCACTAGCATACATTAATGTTAAGCCACTAGCATGCTCATCCATCCTAGTGGCTTAATGCTAAGCCACTAGTATCCAGACTAAGCCTAATGCTTAGTCTAGGCATTTGCAGCTGTGTTTCCAAACATCATGTAGCTGGCTCTCAAGTGTCCAAAATTTGGTTTGTTTTCTGAAAATATAATTTTTTTTTGAAGGTAATGATGCTAAAAATACAAAATTTGATGGAAAACTTACAGAATTATGCTGGTACAAACTTAGTGGTCTTGGCACAATTTATGCCCCAGCGATTTAGTCCACTTCGAGTCCTATTATAAGCCATTGTTCCGGTTGACCAAATTCTTAGATATTTCACTAGTATACCGTCCATTCTACCACATGAGCACAAGAAACTGCCCATTCAACTACCCTGTAAAGTGATCGGAACTCAGTAAAGTGGACAATTTCAAACAAAATTAAAAAAAATACCAATTTAAAAATAGTCTATACTCAATAATGTAGAGATTGACTTATAGCTCCAACCTTCTCCTATATTAAACTTTCCATTTTGAATTCTTATTCATACAAAAATAGAAGATTTACTCTGTTTTTTGAATAATAAAATATAACCAGGGAAGATTGGTCATGGTTTACAGCATCCCAATAATTGATGTACATCTATGTAACACAGCAAAAGTTATGAATCACTGAGAGTAGTCGGATTTGAGTAGGTGATGACCTAAGTCATGTCATCTGAGAATAGAACAGGTTTAAGGAGATGAGACGGTTGGGAAGATCACTGATGTAAACGAGGAGGAGGAAAGGGCCAAGGACACTGCCATGAGGCACTCCTACACTGACAGAGTGAGATGATCAGGCTAAAATTTTGTTCAGGTTTTTAACCTGGAGGGTTAGTCACCCAGGATGACCCAAGAAAGTCGGTGCATCATCGAGGACTGTCT
The DNA here is from genome assembly GCF_038502225.1 of Cherax quadricarinatus. Taxonomy (NCBI): domain Eukaryota; kingdom Metazoa; phylum Arthropoda; class Malacostraca; order Decapoda; family Parastacidae; genus Cherax; species Cherax quadricarinatus. The sequence continues at coordinate 77,318,474 of NC_091294.1, forward strand.
GTCTTATTTCCATTGTGGTCCTTCAGTCTTGTACCCCAGGATGACACCACACCAGTCACCTATTACCCAGGTATGGAGCATAAAACATCCAATGTAACTCAAGAAAAACCAGGACAAACTCAAACTAAACCATAAAACAGCCAATAAGTGCCATATTTTCTGGCATATAAGACGCAAGAGCATATAAGACGATGTTTGCGAGCCTCTGAGCTTGTACAGTCGCCCGAGGGCAGAACTGGCAATAGCTCTTTTGGCGTTTATGTGGGTGTGTAGTCTGAGTCTGGAGTCTAGGTTTACACCTAGGACTGCTACCCTTATATACCCTCAGCTACCCTTATATGCCATTAACTATTCTTATATACCCTCAGTTACCCTTATATACCATCAACTATCCTTATATACCCTCAGCTACCCTTATATACCATCAACTATCCTTATATACCCTCAACTACCATTATATACCATTAACTACCCTTATAACAATAATAATAATATCCTTATTTCTACAACACGTCCAATGTTTCCACCCTTGCCAGGGATCGAACATGGACCCACAGCATGTGAAGCCAGAGCTTTACCTACCAGGCAAATATAATCAACTACCCTTATATACCCTTATGCTGGCCAAGGCTGGGCCATGAGAGAAAATTATTATAATTATAATCATGGGGAGCGCTAAACCTGTGGGATTATACAGCGCAATGGGAGGGGATGGTGGGTATTCAGACTCGATTCAGGGAACTGGAGCACAGATCCAATTCCCTGGATCAAGAGCCCCTCACCAGCATCAAGGAACCTCCCTTGAGGGGCCATGAGAGAAAAGGAACAAAAGTTTCTTTGTAAAGAGAGATAGAAACTTGAAGTTCAGTACGCGGCAGTCAAAATACATGAGGACAAGCATCCCAGAGAGAACAGGGGAAATTTATCACTGATACTCAGGCAAGAGAGAGACGTCTACACCAGACGAAGACTGATGCAGCCCTACAAGGGCTAGACATAGGGTCCTGCAAACAGTGTCTACCTACTGAGGCTCACAGGACCCTATGTCTAGCCCTTATACAATGTTATAAGGACTATGTTTGTTCTTCATGGTACTCTGCATTGACAAAAAAACTGAATGATAAACTGCAAATGGTAAGATTTATCCTGGACCTTGGACCAAGAGAACATGTAGGCCAGGATGAATTACAACAACTGGATATGCTGAATGTTGAAGACAGAGTAAAACAACGGAAGTTAAATCAATTTTATAAATTTGGTCACAAACAATGTCCACAATATCTTGCTGCCAAGTGTGTCAAGGTTGGGAACCAAAGCAATCACAGTACTAGGGGAAGAGAGCACAACTTTGTAGTACCCACAGTCAGTGGCCAGGCTTCAAACACCTTTTATTATACAACAATAAAGGAATGGAACAGACTGCCTGCACATGTCAAAGCCAGTCATAGCATGAACCAGTTCAAGAAGAGTGCCATAAGGTGTCTGATGGATGTAGCTACACAGAAGAGAAAGATTTTTTATTTTTTTAGCTAACACTCATGTAATTTAACCTTATTCCTAATAGCGTATATCTCCTTTATAGTATAATAATAAGATATTATCTCCTTCATTGTATAATAATAAGTTATAACAAGGACCCCAATGGAATTATGTCACTTTGTCTGACTTAGTTGGGTTACCTTAGGTTCTCTACACATATGTTGCTATATATGATAATTTACACATATGTTGCTATATATGATAATCTACACATATGTTGCTATACATGATAATCTACACATATGTTGCTATATATGATAATCTACACATATGTTGCTATACATGATAATCTACACATATGTTGCTATATATGATAATCTACACATATGTTGCTATATATGATAATCTACACATATGTTGCTATATATGATAATCTACACATATGTTGCTATATATGATAATCTACACATATGTTGCTATATATGATAATCTACACATATGTTGCTATATATGATAATCTACACATATGTTGCTATACATGATAATCTACACATATGTTGCTATACATGATAATCTACACATATGTTGCTATATATGATAATCTACACATATGTTGCTATACATGATAATCTACACATATGTTGCTATATATGATAATCTACACATATGTTGCTATATATGATAATCTACACATATACTGCTATGTATAATAATCTACACATGCTACTGTACAACTATGATATAATCCTTAGTGTTAAGTAGACTGTAAGGCAATAATGTTAATTTGGCCCACAATGCCTAGGCATAATAGAGGCTCTCCTTACATTGCAACCCACTAGTGTAAATACAAAATCTCAATGTGCTATTTGCAAAGACATAAAATAAATGAATAAATAAATAATCTACACATATTTTGCTGTGTATAATAATCTCACAGACCAGGCCGCGGAGGCGTTGACCCCCGGAACTCTCTCCAGGTAAACTCCAGGTAATAATCTACACATAAGCTACGATGTATGATAATCTACACATATGCTGCTATGTATGATGGCCTGTATATCGCAGAGTCACTTATTTGCACAGAACTGCTTAATGCCTCAAATGATGTAGTGGAAGTTTTAGCAGTAAAGATCGAGAACCAAAACCTAGTCATTGTGGTAGTCTACAAGCCTCCGGATGCAACGTCCCAGCAATTCCAGGAACAGCTGTTGAAAATTGACCACTGTCTGGAAAATCTTCCAGCTCCTGCCCCCAACATCTTGCTCCTGGAGGATATCAACTTAAGACACCTAAAAATGGAGGAATACAGCAAATAATGTTGTTGCAGTAATAACACCAGGAGGCAGCTCTGACGAGAACTCACACACACACGAGCTTTTAAATCTCTGCACAAAATTCAACTTAAACCAGCAAATAATAGAGCCTACTAGACTGGAGAATACACTAGACCTCATCTTCACTAACAATGATGATCTGATACGAAATGTCACCATATCAAAAACAATATACTCGAATCACAACATAATCAAGGTTCAGACATGTATGCGCGGAGCCCCAGGCTGACAAAATGAGATTAGTCACGAGGGAGCCTTCACCAAATTCAACTTCAATAACAAGAACATAAGAGTGGGACCAAGTAAACCAAGTCCTAACCGATATAAGCTGGGAAGATAGACTAAGCAACACAGACCCCAACTTATGCCTAGAACAGATTAACTCGGTGGCACTCGATGTATGCACAAGGTTTATTCCTCTAAGAAAAAGAAGTAGATGTAAAATAGAAAGAGACAGACACTCCCTTTACAGGCGACGGAAAACAATAACAGAGCGGCTAAAAGAGGCCAATATATCTGAAATGCGTAGGGAGACACTGGTCAGAGAAATAGCAAACATCGAACTAAAGCTAAAGGAATCTTATAGGAGTCAGGAATCGCGGGAAGAACTAAAAGCCATAAGTGAAATAGAAAGAAACCCAAAGTATTTCTTTTCTTATGCCAAATCAAAGTCGAGAACAACATCCAGTATTGGGCCCCTACTTAAACAAGATGAGTCCAACACAGATGACAGAAAGGAAATGAGGGAGCAACTCAAGTTTCAATATGACTCAGTTTTTAGCAAGCCGCTAACCAGACTGAGAGTCGAAGATCTAAATGAATTTTTTATGAGAGAGCCACAGAATTTGGTAAACACAAGCCTATCTGATGTTATCCTGACACCAAATGACTTCGAACAGGCGATAAATGACATGCCCATGCACTCTGCCCCAGGGCCAGACTCATGGAACTCCGTGTTCATCAAGAACTGCAAGAAGCCCCTATCACGAGCTTTTACCATCCTATGGAGAGGAAGCATGGACACGGGGGTCGTCCCACAGTTAATAAAAACAACAGACATAGCCCCACTCCACAAAGGTGGCAGTAAAGCAATAGCAAAGAACTACAGACCGATAGCACTAACATCCCATATCATAAAAATCTTTGAAAGGGTCCTAAGAAGCAAGATCACCACCCATCTAGAAACCCATCAGTTACACAACCCAGGGCAACATGGGTTTAGAACAGGTCGCTCCTGTCTGTCTCAACTATTGGATCACTACGACAAGGTCCTAAATGCACTAGAAGACAAAAAGAATGCAGATGTAATATATACAGACTTTGCAAAAGCCTTCGACAAGTGTGACCATGGCGTAATAGTGCACAAAATGCGTGCTAAAGGAATAACGGGAAAAGTCGGTCGATGGATCTATAATTTCCTCACAAACAGAACACAAAGAGTAGTCGTCAACAGAGTAAAGTCTGAGGCGGCTACGGTGAAAAGCTCTGTTCCACAAGGCACAGTACTCGCTCCCATCTTGTTCCTCATCCTCATATCCGACATAGACAAGGATGCCAGCCACAGCACCGTGTCTTCCTTTGCAGATGACACCCGAATCTGCATGACAGTGTCTTCCATTGCAGACACTGCAAGGCTCCAGGCGGACATCAACCAAATCTTTCAGTGGGCTGCAGAAAACAATATGAAGTTCAACGATGAGAAATTTCAATTACTCAGATATGGTAAACACGAGGAAATTAAATCTTCATCAGAGTACAAAACAAATTCTGGCCACAAAATAGAGCGAAACACCAACATCAAAGACCTGGGAGTGATCATGTCGGAGGATCTCACCTTCAAGGACCATAACATTGTATCAAACGCATCTGCTAAAAAAATGACAGGATGGATAATGCGAACCTTCAAAACTAGGGAGGCCAAGCCCATGATGACACTCTTCAGGTCGCTTGTTCTATCTAGGCTGGAATATTGCTGCACACTAACAGCACCTTTCAAGGCAGGTGAAATTGCTGACCTAGAAAATGTACAGAGAACTTTCACGGTGCGCATAACGGAGATAAAACACCTCAATTACTGGGAGTGCTTGAGGTTCCTGAACCTGTATTCCCTGGAACGCAGGCGGGAGAGATACATGATTATATACACCTGGAAAATCCTAGAGGGACTAGTACCGAACTTGCACACGAAAACCACTCACTACGAAAGCAAAAGACTTGGCAGACGATGCAACATCCCCCCAATGAAAAGCAGGGGTGTCACTAGCACGTTAAGAGACCATACAATAAGTGTCAGGGGCCAGAGACTGTTCAACTGCCTCCCAACATACATAAGGGGGATTACCAACAGACCCCTGGCAGTCTTCAAGCTGGCACTGGACAAGCACCTAAAGTCAGTTCCTGACCAGCCGGGCTGTGGCTCGTACGTTGGATTGCGTGCAACCAGCAGTAACAGCCTGGTTGATCAGGCTCTGATCCACCAGGAGGCCTGGTCACAGACCGGGCCGCGGGGGCGTTGACCCCCGGAACTCTCTCCAGGTAAACTCCAGATAATCTAGACATGTGCTGTTATGTATGATAATCTACACGTATGTTACTATGTATGATAATCTACACATATGTTACTATGTATGATAATCTACACGTATGTTACTATGTATGATAATCTACACATATGTTACTATGTATGATAATCTACACGTATGTTACTATGTATGATAATCTACACGTATGTTACTATGTATGATAATCTACACGTATGCTGCTATGTTTAACAACTCGCGGACAGCAGGACTCGAACCTGGTAACTCTGTATCAGAGTCCACAATACTTTACCAGTGAGCTAGACCCAGTGTTGCTAGGTATGAGTATTATGTAACTATGTATATATGTAACTATGTATATATGTAACTATGTATATATGTAACTATGTATACATGTAACTATGTATATATGTAACTATGTATATATGTAACTATGTATATATGGATAAACTTACACATTACCATCCTTGATGATGACAATATTGTTGTTGGGTTTATAGGGCCACTGATAATTGTACCGTATTGAACCTAGGGTAGGTAGTGTTATCCAGCCAGGATAACTCAGGGTAGCTAGTGTTATCCAGCCAGGATAACCCAGGGTAGGTAGTGTTATCCAGCCAGGATAACCCAGGGTAAGTAGTGTTATCCAGCCAGGATAACTCAGGGTAGGTAGTGTTATCCAGCCAGGATAACCCAGGGTAGGGAGTGTTAGCCACCCAGGATAACCCAGGGTAGGGAGTGTTAGCCACCCAGGATAACCCAGGGTAGGGACTGTTATCCAGCCAGGATATCCCAGGGTAGGTAGTGCTATCCAGCAAGGATAACCCAGGGTAGGGAGTGTTATCCACTCAGGATAACCCAGGGTAGGGACTGTTATCCAGCCAGGATAACCCAGGGTAGGCTGTGTTAGCCAGCCAGGATAACCCAGAGTAGGGAGTGTTAGCCAGCCAAGATAACCCAGGGTAGGGAGTGTTAGCCACCCAGGATAACCCAGGGTAGAGAGTGTTAGCCAGCCAAGATAACCCAAGGTAGGGATTGTTAGCCAACCAGGATAACCCGAGGTAGGACAGTTGGTCGCAGAAGATGAGGAGGTACTTGCACCTCCTCTCAGGGACAAGATAGGCCCACTCAAAAGTTACTCGGGTCAGCTCATGGACAGTGATATGGAAATGTGTAGAATTTTTTACACATACTTCCTCTTGGTTTTTACGCAGGAAGATACTAGCGATATTCCAGAAATAATAAATTATGTAGAACAGGACGATAATAAACTATGCACGATTAGGGTCACAAGTAACATGGTCCTTAGGCTAATAGATAAATTAAAACCTAACAAATTCCCAGGCCCTGATGAACTGTATGCAAGGGTTCTAAAGGAATGTAAAGAGGAACTTAGCAAGCCTCTAGCTAATCTTTTCAATATATCACTACAGACTGGAATGGTGCCAGATAAGTGAAAAATGGTAAATGTGATACCTATTTACAAGGCAGGTGTTAGGTCCTTAGCTTCGAACTATAGACCAGTAAGCCTAACCTCCATAGTGGGAAAATTTATGGAATCAGTAATTGCCGAGGCAGTTCGTAGCCATCTTGAAAAGCATAAATTAATCAACCATTTTCGAATTTATTAACTTTTTTCACTAAGGTGTTTGAGGAGGTAGATCATGGTAATGAACATGATATTGTGTATATTGACTTCAGTAAGGCTTTTGACAGGGTCCCACATCAGAGACTATTGAGGAAAATTAAGGCACATGGAATAGGAGGAGAAATTTTTTCCTGGATAGAGGCATGGCTGACAAATAGACAGCAGAGAGATTGCATAAATGGGGAGAAATCAGAATGGGGAAGCTTCACGAGTGGTGTTCCACAGGGGTCAGTGTTGGGCCCCTTGTTGTTCACATCTACATAAGACCCCTGCGTGTCAAGACCCCTGGCTGTCGTCAAGATCCCTGGCTGTCGTCAAGACCCCTGGCTGTCTCCAAGACCCCTGGCTGTCGTCAAGAGCCCTGGCTGTCGTCAAGACCCGTGGCTGTCTCCAAGACCTCTGGCTGTCTTCAAGACCCCTGGCTGTCTCCAAGACCCCTGGCTGTCTCCAAGACCCCTGGCTGTCGTCAAGGCCCCTGGCTGTCTCCAAGACCCCTGGCTGTCTTCAAGACCCTTAGCTGTCAAGACCCCTGGCTGTCTTCAAGACCCCTGGCTGTCTCCAAGACTCCTGGCTGTCTTCAAGACCCCTGGCTGTCTCCAAGACCCCTGGCTGTCTCCAAGACCCCTGGCTGTCTCCAAGACCCCTGGCTGTCTCCAAGACCCCTGGTTGTCTCCAAGACCCCTGGCTGTCTTCAAGACCCCTGGCTGTCTTCAAGACCCCTGGCTGTCGTCAAGACCCCTGGCTGTCTTCAAGACCCCTGGCTGTCGTCAAGACCCCTGACTGTCGTCAAGACCCCTGGCTGTCGTCAAGACCCCTGACTGTCGTCAAGACTCCTGGCTGTCTTCAAGACCCCTGGCTGTCTTCAAGATCCCTGGCTGTCTTCAAGACCCATGGCTGTCTTCAAGACCCCTGGCTGTCTTCAAGACCCCTGGCTGTCTTCAAGACCCCTGGTTGTCTTCAAGGCCCCTGGCTGTCTTCAAGACTCCTGGCTGTCTTCAAAACCCCTGGCTGTCTTTAAGACCCATGGCTGTCTTCAAGACCCCTGGCTGTGACCAGGCCTCCTGGTGGATCAGCGCCTGATCAACCAGGCTGTTGCTGCTGGCTGCACGCAAACCAACGTACGAGCCACAGCCCGGCTGATCAGGAACTGACTTTAGGTGCTTGTCCAGTGCCAGCTTGAAGACTGCCAGGGGTCTGTTGGTAATCCCCCTTATGTGTGCTGGGAGGCAGTTGAACAGTCTCGGGCCCCTGACACTTATTGTATGGTCTCTTAACGTGCTAGTGACACCCCTGCTTTTCATTGGGGGATGGTGCATCGTCTGCCAAGTCTTTTGCTTTCGTAGTGAGTGATTTTCGTGTGCAAGTTCGGTCGTCAAGACCCCTGACTGTCGTCAAGACCCCTGGCTGTCTTCAAAACCCCTGGCTGTCTTCAAGACCCCTGGCTGTTTTCAAGACCCATGGCTGTCTTCAAGACCCCTGGCTGTCTTCAAGACCCATGGCTGTCTTCAAGACCCCTGGCTGTCTTCAAGACCCATGGCTGTCTTCAAGACCCATGGCTGTCTTCAAGACCCATGGCTGTCGTCAAGCCCCATGGCTGTCTTCAAGACCCCTGGCTGTCTTCAAGACCCATGGCTGTCTTCAAGACCCATGGCTGTCTTCAAGACCCTTGGCTGTCTTCAAGACCCATGGCTGTCTTCAAGACCCATGGCTGTCGTCAAGACCCATGGCTGTCTTCAAGACCCATGGCTGTCTTCATGACCCCTGACTGTCTTCAAGCCCCATGGCTGTCTTCAAGACCCCTGGCTGTCTTCAAGACCCCTGGCTGTCTTCAAGACCCCTGGCTGTCTTCAAGACCCCTGGCTGTCTTCAAGACCCATGGCTGTCTTCAAGACCCCTGGCTGTCTTCAAGACCCATGGCTGTCTTCAAGACCCCTGGCTGTCTTCAAGACCCCTGGCTGTCTTCAAGACCCTTGGCTGTCTTCAAGACCTCTGGCTGTATTCAACGCTCCTTGCTGTCTTCAAGACCCACGGCTGTCTTCAAGTCTCCTGGCTGTCTTTAAGAACCCTGGCTGTCAAGACCCATGGCTGTCTTCAAGACTCTTGGCTGTCTTCCAGACCCCTGGCTGTCTTCAAGACCCCAGTCTTTCTTCAAGACCCATGGCTGTCGTCAAGACCCATGGCTGTCTTCAAGACCCATGGCTGTCTTCATGACCCCTGACTGTCTTCAAGCCCCATGGCTGTCTTCAAGACCCCTGGCTGTCTTCAAGACCCCTGGCTGTCTTCAAGACCCCTGGCTGTCTTCAAGACCCCTGGCTGTCTTCAAGACCCATGGCTGTCTTCAAGACCCCTGGCTGTCTTCAAGACCCATGGCTGTCTTCAAGACCCCTGGCTGTCTTCAAGCCCCATGGCTGTCTTCAAGACCCCTGGCTGTCTTCAAGACCCCTGGCTGTCTTCAAGACCCCTGGCTGTCTTCAAGACCCATGGCTGTCTTCAAGACCCATGGCTGTCTTCAAGACCCCTGGCTGTCTTCAAGACCCCTGGCTGTCTTCAAGACCCATGGCTGTCTTCAAGACCCATGGCTGTCTTCAAGACCCATGGCTGTCTTCAAGACCCATGGCTGTCTTCAAGACCCATGGCTGTCTTCAAGACCCATGGCTGTCTTCAAGACCCATGGCTGTCTTCAAGACCCATGGCTGTCTTCAAGACCCATGGCTGTCTTCAAGACCCATGGCTGTCTTCAAGACCCATGGCTGTCTTCAAGAAGGCACTGGACAGGCACCTGGACACTAGTGGAAATAAGTCACTCTGACTTGTTTGTGTTATCCCAGGTTCTCTACACATATGCTGCTATGTATGATCATCCATGTGACTATTTGTGTATACCTGAATAAACTTAATTACCTAAAGTTAGTACCTGACCAGCCAGGCTGTGGTTTGTACATCAGGTTAAGTAAGTTTATTCAGGTATACACAAATACAGTTACATAGAATGATCATATATAGCAACATATGTGTAGAGAACCTGAGATAACACAAACAAGTCAGTCAGAGTGACTTGTTTCCATTGTGGTCCTTTAACCTTATTATTATAATATAAAGGTGATAATATTATTATTATTCTATAATGAAGATAATATATTATTATTATACTAAAAAGACTATCTACTACACGAGGGTCATTAAGACTACTACACGAGGGTCATTAAGACTACTACACGAGGGTCATTAAGACTACTACACGAGGGTCATTAAGACTACTACACGAGGGTCATTAAGACTACTACACGAGGGTCATTAAGACTACTACACGAGGGTCATTACTAGGAATAAGGTAAAATCACACGTTTGTTAACTAAAAAGAATAACAAATAATTCCCGTCCGTTTCAGTTTACCTGGGGAGAGTTCCGGGGGTCAACGCCCCTGTGGAAAATACTGTATATATTTTCCAGAAATTCAGTATTTATATGTAAATAGATGGCCATACTGTATTTAATAATATTTATGTCATAGAAAACGGAAAGCCTGCGTCTGCGCAGACGACACTCGCCATCTTGGTTTTGAATTGGATACAACGTTAATATAAAGGGAAGTATTTTTCGTGCTCTATAGGTTAAAATTGGATTGACACCTCTCAAATAGGAGGCGAAATTGTTGGATGTGCATTCCTGCATAACTTGAGATGTCAGACGACTGGACAAGACAGCTCCTGGAACCTCAGATAAACTCTCTAGATTTGTGTATAATTCTGGCCAGTGTTTTCATAAATTTAGTTAGTGAGGGTTTTCTGAGTATGATACAACTTAATATCCAGTCAAATTGGTGAATGATATTAAGATATATTTTCCTTCTGTTATGTATATGTGAATTTATATATAATAATTTTTTAATATACAGTCCACAAATTTATATATTTACCAGTATTCCTGGTGTATGTATATTTCATTTAATTAATAGGTCCAGAGCAACTTGTGGTTATGACAGTGGTAGGTATCGAAGGGGGACATTTTTTGCGACCTAGGTGTCCCAAATTCATACTTGTCTATGTAACTTTGATAAATAATAATTATCTTTGTTATCATTTACTGTTATGTACATAATTAGTTACATTCAGATAAATGCAATTTTCCACACTGTCACTCTTCTTGAACTGGTTCATGCTATAACTGGCTTTGACATGTGCAGGCAGTCTGTTCTATGCCATTATTGTTGTGTGTTCTCTCCCCCTGGTACTATATATTTACTTTGCTTCTCAACCTTGACAAACTTAAGATAAGATAAGATAAGATTTCGTTCGGATTTTTAACCTCGGGGGGTTAGCCACCCAGGATAACCCAAGAAAGTCAGTGCGTCATCGAGGACTGTCTAACTTGGCAGCAAGATATTCTGGACACCGTTTGTGAGCTGTTCGTGTGCGGCCAACAGTAACAGCCTGGTTGATCAGGCTTTGATCCACCATGAGGTCCAGTCACAGACCGCGCCGCGGGGGCGCTGACCCCCCGACACCCTCTATAATCACACTTGTTATTACACAATGATCATACTAGTGGAAGACATTCACAAACTCTGTGTATACTTTATCTGTATTTTCTTATTTTCTTGACTAATATGTGTCACAAAATATAAATGACAAATTAATGGTAGAAAAATGTCAATGATATAGTAAATGATCTCCAAATTTTATATAATTTAATGTGAAAAACATTTGTAAGAATTTTTACAAAAGTTTCCCCTGAAAGAGACAATTAAAAGATTAATGGATAACTATTACATAAAATACATTAAAATTAACTTATAATAAATATAGGAAATATCAATTATAATTTAGGTACTTTTTTATTAAAATTAAATATAAAATTGTTAAGTAAAAGCATTTCTAAGTACATCTTAATTTTTCTCAAAAATTTATTAAAGGATTTTGGATCAAAATCTGCAAGATTTTGAAAAGTATGTCAATTTCTTTATATTAAAACACTTATGGAGGTATTTAGTTAGAAATAGCAAATTTCATGATTTAAAATTTTGGAATCCTTTCTTTAAGGATATAAGAACTTTATAGATAAACGATAGAAGCAAAATACTCACTTAGTCCACTGACAGTGAGAAAGTTAGAGCGCAGGTAAGAACATAGAAGAGGACAACATAGTGGCATCCACACCATGCCCAGCCCTTCTAGGGTAGGGTAGGTGCCTGAGCCCGAGCCTTTAGCTCATAAGACTGTCATTCCCATTTGCCCCCTTGAGGCGGGGATGGCAGACCAGAGAGGCCTAGCTTGTGGCTAGGCCTGGGGACAGTTGGTCCCAAAGATGAGGAGGTACTTGTGCCTCCTCCCATGGCAGACTTAGGTCTCAGACACTCCCTAAAGAGGGAGCCAAGGCCGGGCCACCACTTGGAAAAGGCCTGGGCCGGGAGAATACCGGCGAATCTTTAATAATAATAATAACAACATAGTGGAGATAATCCGAGTCATTACCAGTGAAGATACAGTTGTCCCCAGGGATGCTGACATGGCAGAAGCACTTAGAAGAAAACACTCTGCCACGGAAACCAACAGTTCCAACACTTCTTATCACCACTGAGGGACCATTGATTGTGAAAGACTCCGACGTTTACATAGCAATAATGTCGTTCCCATCTGGCTCTGCTGGGGGTTACACTGGAATAAGGCCACAGCATTTAAAGGAAATGGTTAATCCAGTTATTGGGGAAATTGCAGAGACACTGCTTTCACAGATCACAAGGTTCGTCAACAATTCCTTGGCTGGTCTGATTCCTGATGAAATTAGACCTTTTCTGATGCAACACTTTGTGCACTTAAAAAGAAGGATGGAGGAATTAGGCCTATTGCAGTAGGCAACACTTTTTGCCATCTCGTTTCCAAAGCTGCTGTCCGAAGTATTCACACAGAGGCAGCCATGATGCTTCAACCAAACCAGCTTGACTTTGGGGTCTCTTGCTGTATAACCCTTGTGGCTTAGCGCTTCTTTTTTGATTATAATAATAATTTGAGGTCTCTCAAGGAAGTGAAGCAGCAGTTCATGCAACAAGGGCATATATCAACAACCTGCCTGAGGACAATGCAGTGGTAAAATTAGACTTCAAAAATGCATTTAATCTCCTGAAAAGAGCTGTGGTATTAGCAGCAGTACAAGAACATTTCCCTGGTCTCTTTCCCTTTGTTTCAGTTGGATATAGCAAGGAATCACTGCTTCTCTTTGGAAAGCATGAAATCACATCATCGGAGGGTGTCCAACAAGGAGATCCTCTTGCACCATTTCTCTGCTGTATAGCAGTTAAGAAAATCACAGTCAGACTGACCAGTGAGCTAAACATCTGATACCTGGATGATGGCACAATAGCAGGTACAAAGGAGTCCCTTCTAAATGCTCTTACACAAGTGATGACACGGGGACAGGAAATGGGTCTCATCCTGAATCTATCCAACTGTGAAATTATCTCAGTCAACAAGTGATAAATGCAGTGAGATCCAAACTACCAGGAGCATCAGTCATTGCCCCTACAAATAGCGTCTTGCTAGGAGCACCTCTGGGAAGTGATGCCATTTGTGGAAAATATTTCAATCTTCTGAAGCTATAGTGGCTAATAGGTGTTTAATGTGTCGATATGGGTCAAAAATGTATTTGAAAATGGAATAGAACCAACAGGGAAGCTCTGCGCCTGCGCTGATGGGCAGGGGAGAGGTCGAGATGGGGCATCAGGGAGCGGGAGTGTTTTGAATGGAGTTAAGAGGCTAGGAAAGTATGGGACCAGGAAATTGGCGTTCACGGCGGCCTAAGTATTAATATAGGCCTCACTTCATAATAGGAAGTGTTGTAACTGTTCCTGGAGAAGAGTGAGGGAACATGATTTACGGGACCACCGTAATAAAGTGGCAAAATTAATGAATAATGGTAGGACCGGTGGTGACTGGTGCGACGCCATAGAGTGTCCAGGGGAAAATACCCGTGATTTAATCATCACTCATCGGTCTCAGATCTTAATGGAGTGACCTCTAATGTGCATAATAATTATGAGACATTAAACCGTCTTGTGAATTGCAGTGTAATCAGTGTTAATAACACTAAGTTAAGGAATCGTTGAAGCGATATGAGCTGCCATTCCCAGAGTGAGTGTGCACATATTTACCTCGTTGTTACTGTCCCGAGGATAGTGAAGCTTTTATGGAGTCACAACTTCTAAACCAGGACAAACCAACGGATACCTCGTCCTGCTGGAATAAGAACCGTGTCAGTGTAGCAGGACATCGAAATGAGATGGTGAATGGAGGAAATAAGGAGCATCAATCACCCACAGTTAAGTAACTCTTCTAGTTATAGCAGACTGATACTGGCCAGTTAGGTATATTGTAATTGGATAGGTTATGGGTGATCCAGCCACTTCAAGTGACCAGGGCGGGGCTTATATGGTGTGCAAGTTAAAGTTTAATCTCTTTATAATGCATCTATATACCCATCATGTGGGTGGTAGTCACCACATACCCATCCTGTGGACGGAAGTTATCACATACGCATCCTGTGGGTGGTAGTTTACCTGGAGTTTACCTGGAGAGAGTTCCGGGGATCAACGCCCCCGCGGCCCGGTCTGTGACCAGGCCTCATGGTGGATCAGAGCCTGATCAACCAGGCTGTTACTGCTGGCTGCACACAATCCAACGTACAAGCCACAGCCCGGCTGGTCAGGAACCGACTTTAGGTGCTTGTCCAGTGCCAGCTTGAAGACTGCCAGGGGTCTGCTGGTAATCCCCCTTATGTGTGCTGGGAGGCAGTTGAACAGTCTCGGGCCCCTGGCACTTATTGTATGGTCTCTTAACGTGCTAGTGACACCCCTGCTTTTCATTGGGGGGATGTTGCATCGTCTGCCAAGTCTTTTGCTTTCGTAGTGAGTGTCTGCTGCTTCTGCTGTGCCCCACACCTGCTGGTGGTTGTCTGCTGCTTCTGCTGTGTCCCGACACCTGCTGGTGGTTGTCTGCTGCTTCTGCTGTGTCCCGACACCTGCTGGTGGTTGTCTGCTGCTTCTGCTCTCTCCCGACACCTGCTGGTGGTTGTCTGCTGCTTCTGCTGTGTCCCGACACCTGCTGGTGGTTGTCTGCTGCTTCTGCTCTCTCCCGACACCTGCTGGTGGTTGTCTGCTGCTTCTGCTGTGTCCCGACACCTGCTGGTGGTTGTCTGCTGTGTCCTGACACCTGCTGGTGGTTGTCTGCTGCTTCTGCTCTCTCCCGACACCTGCTGGTGGTTGTCTGCTGCTTCTGCTGTGTCCCGACACCTGCTGGTGGTTGTCTGCTGCTTCTGCTGTGTCTGACACCTGCTGGTGGTTGTCTGCTGCTTCTGCTGTGTCCCGACACCTGCTGGTGGTTGTCTGCTGCTTCTGCTCTCTCCCGACACCTGCTGGTGGTTGTCTGCTGCTTCTGCTGTGTCCCGACACCTGCTGGTGGTTGTCTGCTGCTTCTGCTCTCTCCCGACACCTGCTGGTGGTTGTCTGCTGCTTCTGCTGTGTCCCGACACCTGCTGGTGGTTGTCTGCTGTGTCCTGACACCTGCTGGTGGTTGTCTGCTGCTTCTGCTCTCTCCCGACACCTGCTGGTGGTTGTCTGCTGCTTCTGCTGTGTCCCGACACCTGCTGGTGGTTGTCTGCTGTGTCACGACACCTGCTGGTGGTTGTCTGCTGCTTCTGCTGTGTCCCGACACCTGCTGGTGGTTGTCTGCTGTGTCACGACACCTGCTGGTGGTTGTCTGCTGCTTCTGCTGTGTCCCGACACCTGCTGGTGGTTGTCTGCTACTTCTGCTGTGTCCCGACACCTGCTGGTGGTTGTCTGCTGTGTCACGACACCTGCTGGTGGTTGTCTGCTGCTTCTGCTGTGTCACGACACCTGCTGGTGGTTGTCTGCTACTTCTGCTGTGTCCCGACACCTGCTGGTGGTTGTCTGCTGTGTCCCGACACCTGCTGGTGGTTGTCTGCTGTGTCTCGACACCTGCTGGTGGTTGTCTGCTGCTTCTGCTATGTCCCGACACCTGCTGGTGGTTGTCTGCTGCTTCTGCTGTGTCCCGACACCTGCTGGTGGTTGTCTGCTGCTTCTGCTGTGTCCCGACACCTACTGGTGGTTGACTGCTGCTTCTGCTGTGTTCCGACACCTGCCGGTGGTTGTCTGCTGCTTCTGCTGTGTCCCGACACCTGCTGGTGGTTGTCTGCTGCTTCTGCTGTGTCCCGACACCTGCTGGTGGTTGTCTGCTGCTTCTGCCGTGTCCCGACACCTGCTGGTGGTTGTCTGCTGTGTCACGACACCTGCTGGTGGTTGTCTGCTGTGTCACGACACCTGCTGGTGGTTGTCTGCTGCTTCTGCTGTGTTCCGACACCTGCCGGTGGTTGTCTGCTGCTTCTGCTATGTCCTGACACCTACTGGTGGTTGTCTGCTGCTTGTGCAGTGTCCCGACACCTGCTGGTGGTTGTCTGCTGTGTCCCGACACCTGCTGATGGTTGTCTGCTGCTTCTGCTATGTCCTGACACCTGCTGGTGGTTGTCTGCTGCTTCTGCTGTGTCCCGACACCTGCTGGTGGTTGTCTGCTGCTTCTGCTATGTCCTGACACCTGCTGATGGTTGTCTGCTGTGTCCTGACACCTGCTGATGGTTGTCTGCTGCTTCTGCTATGTACTGACACCTGCTGGTGGTTGTCTGCTGCTTCTGCTGTGTCCCGACACCTACTGATAGTTGTCTGCTGCTTCTGCTGTGTCCCGACACCTGCTGGTGGTTGTCTGCTGCTTCTGCTGTGTCCCGACACCTGCTGATGGTTGTCTGCTGCTTCTGCTGTGTCCCGACACCTGCTGGTGGTTGTCTGCTGCTTATGCTGTGTCCCGACACCTGCTGGTGGTTGTCTGCTGCTTCTGCTGTGTCCCGACACCTGCTGATGGTTGTCTGCTGCTTCTGCTGTGTCCCGACACCTGCTGGTGGTTGTCTACTGCTTCTGCTGTGTCCCGACACCTGCTGATGGTTGTCTGCTGCTTCTGCTATGTCCTGACACCTGCTGGTGGTTGTCTGCTGTGTCCTGACACCTGCTGATGGTTGTCTGCTGCTTCTGCTATGTCCTGACACCTGCTGGTGGTGGTTGTCTGCTGCTTCTGCTATGTCCTGACACCTGCTGGTGGTTGTCTGCTGCTTCTGCTGTGTCTCGACACCTGCTGATGGTTGTCTGCTGCTTCTGCTATGTCCTGACACCTGCTGGTGGTTGTCTACTGCTTCTGCTGTGTCTCGACACCTGCTGATGGTTGTCTGCTGCTTCTGCTGTGTCCTGACACCTGCCGGTGGTTGTCTACTGCTTCTGCTGTATCCCGACACCTGCTGGTGGTTGTCTGCTGCTTCTGCTGTGTCCTGACACCTGCCGGTGGTTGTCTACTGCTTCTGCTGTGTCCCGACACCTGCTGGTGGTTGTCTGCTGTTTCTGCTGTGTCCTGACACCCAGGGCCGGATTACCGCATGGGCAAACGAGGCATTTGCCTAGGGCCCCGTGCATTTGGGGGCCCCGCGCATTTGGGGGCCCCGCGCATTTGGGGGCCCCGCGCATTTGGGGGCCCCGCGCATTTGGGGGCCCCGCGCATTTGGGGTTCAGGGGCTCACCCAAGGCTGTGCACATGGTGCAAGTGCAAAGGGGTCCCACAAGCACCTAAAGTCGGTTCCTGACCAGCCAGGCTGTGGCTCGTACGTTGGTTTGCGTGCAGCCAGCAGCAACAGCCTGGTTGATCAGGCTCTGATCCACCAGGAGGCCTGGTCACAGACCGGGCCGCGGGGGCGTTGACCCCCGGAACTCTCTCCAGGTAAACTCCAGGTAAACTCCCTACCTAAAAAGTTCAAGTGTTTGGAGAGTAAAATTGATTTTTAAAAATTAATCAAAACAAAAATAAATAATGAAATAAAATAAAATAAAAATAAATAAACCTAACCATAGATGGCAACACTCAACACGCCTTTGTTTACATCAGAACAGCTGTGTTTTTGTTTACATCAGAACAGCTGTGTTTTTGTTTACATCAGAACAGCTGTGTTTTCCCGCTAATGGGTGAGTATGGCAGATTCCTCTCCAATTTTCTGTAGTAATTACACGTTATCTAGACTTGTACTGTGACAAATTAACTGAAGTGTTGTTGATAGACATTGATGTGTATGGATAAATGTTTGTTTTCGCCTCTAAATGTTAAGGGAGGTACCTGATAGGGTTACTTGACCAGTGAAGACGCATGGACCAGTAAAGACGCATTTTTGGTAAAAATACTATAAAGAAAAACCTAAAAACGCAAACTGACTTCCGTTTGTAGGTTTTAAAAGCATTTTGTCCTGTCTTTAAGTCTTTATCATTTCAATAACAGATCTCAATTGATTGATGTTCTACATCACTTCCGTCGCAAATGCTTAGTTTTCAAGTTGCGACGGAAGTGATGTAGAACATCAATTAATTTACTACATATTTCCCCAGAAACACATCAGCCACATCAGAAAATCGTTGGTTGGGTGAAACTGAAAATTGTCCCTGCATTCTTTAATTCTCATGTCCTTATCTATGGTGGTAGGCCATATATCATGCAAAACATAATGATTAGTTTAGTTATGAAAATGGTAATATAAATACCATTGTGCATTGTTCTTGGACTCAGTATGATTTCTGTTTAAGTAAATTGGAGATCAAGGAGGATGAATTAGTAAAATATTCGTAGCCCAAATCACTAACCTAATCTATGGTAAAAGTTCTGTATGTGACTCCTTTCTGGTAACGTTTTGAATTTTTAGATGCGCAGCCAGAGGAAAGGGGGCTACAAGGGCCATATCCCCCCAATTGACAGAAAAAAAAAATTTAATAATTAAAAAATTAATAATTATTGATAATGAAAAATTTGTATTTGCATGATTACAGACAGTGATACATCCTCATTATGGCATCTCGTGAACGTGATATTGGACGTTCTTATGCGAGTGGGTCACAGAAAAGAAAGAAGAAAATTCAAGAAGAAGAACAGAAAAAGAAAGATGTAGGAAGCTGCAGAAATATCACAGACATGCTCACGAAAACAGTTTCTGATGTTACCAGTACAGTTGAATCTGCAGATACGTCAGATCATACAGGAAGCCCTCCCTCCATTATTTCTCAGCCAGCATCTACTTCTTTTGTGTCTCCTCTCAATGTCTCAACGGACATTTCATCCACAGGATTTGTCTTAAAAGATCCTGCCTCATGGCCAAATGTAATCCCAGATTCTCTACGTAATGCTTTCATTGCAGAAAACTTCAGTCAAATTCTGAACATTGACTTTAGGAAATCAGCAAGGATTTATGATGATGGAAGTCGTCGTTGTTTAAAGTCATCTATGTTTTATAGGAAGCTTGCAAATTCAGAAACTGTGAAAAGATCATGGATGGTATACTCTGAAAGCTCAGGAAAAGTGTACTGTTCAGCATGCAAGCTATTTTCTACCAAAGAAAATACCTTCACACAGGGGTTCAATGACTGGAAAATGGAAAATGTTGGTAAATGGTTGGTTTTGGTTGTCTTGAAGTACTTTCCCAATTAAATTTAATCTAAATAGCCAGAATGTATTTAATTAGACCTTAAACAGGCTCACACCGACCCCCCCCCACCCCCAAGCTGGAAGGGGTCGCTTCGCTTACCTGTAATTCAAAGGGGCCCCGCTAATCTGAATAGCCTAGGGCCCGGAGACTTCTTAATCCGGCCGTGCTGACACCTGCTGGTGGTTGTCTGCTGTTTCTGCTGTGTCCTGACACCTGCTGGTGGAGTTTTGTTAAATTGACAACAGTGGCGACTGTTGTTCGCCGGTGAGTTAACACTGTGTATTGATCTCATACGTGGCTCTATAAGCAGTGCATCGATGTATGTATTATTAGCGGGAATCATCCGTGATACATATGGCATCCAGCAAGTATCACTGTGTGGCGTCGCCTTGAATGGAGTTTCCAGGATTTTCGTCAAGTTTTGTGACACTGAGACTTACGAGCGAGTTGTGACCCAGGATCAGGACGTATGTAAGCAGGTCACCTCAGCCGTGACAGTTCGGTTACATGATGTTTCTCGATATTATACGTGGGTACGTGTGCGTAATGTACCTTTTGAGACCAATGAAGTGGATATACGTGGGGCGTTTGGGCACTACGGGATGATCCGCCTGGCCACCCTGGGTAGGTGGTCTGACGGCCTCTATGCTGGTCTCTAGGAAGGGTCATGTACTTTGAAAATGTTCCTGCGCCAGCCGATACTGTCGTGTGTGCACCTAGAAGATTTTCATATCCAGGTGTATGTTGTGTATTCGGGACAACGAAGAACTTGCCGACTGTGCAGCGTCGTGGACCATATAGCGACTCAATGTGTTCAGCGACAGCCACCCTCGGGGCGTGGTCGTCGTCCAGATGGCGAGGTGCCCCATCAGGCTCCAGAAGAAGAGGTTGCGGACTCCCTGCATCTGACATCGTGGAGTTCTGAGGTCGATCGGGCTGCGCTACTAGAGTCATCTTGTGTGACTCTGCCTGGGACTGCCTCCCTTGATGATGGGGGACATGTGAGCAGTGACATGCCTCTGGCAGGAGAGACAGGTGACATGGAGGCCACTATTGTATCTGCTTTGAGCGACCTTTTAGCTTCGCATGAATCTGATTCTGTGCCGTGTGTGCCTTTGCTCAAGTGTTCAGATAAGGTGAAATTAAGCTTAAATGATGCTGATAAGATACCTGAAGTGATAGATTTGGGGCGTCAGACAGTTCACAATGTTGAGGTTGAAATTCGCAAGGAGATAACTCCCGGTACAGACATGTCTGAAGACGCTGTTTCTAGGAAGCGTGCTGTGACCCTGTCCGACTCCGATGACGTCTTGACCCCTGGACAACGTTCAGGGAACAAGACGTGGTTGGAAATTGCCGACGGGGGGTCGCGCGGTTCCAGGACAGCAGGTAAAATCAAGGGGATTATTGTGGAAATTTATTCCGTCCCTAAAGTTCCACAGGACAGATATGGCGTACAAGATCCCAGCATGGCCGTGTATGGAACGGCTGGGTTGGGTGGCCCTTACACCCACCCAAAACACACACACACACACCCGGGTTGGTGAAGGTGGTTGGAAGGTACTTCTTAATTGATAGATTTACCCTTCAGGGAAGAAGTAGGTAGTTTATACTGTTAGTACACTAATATTAGGAATATTGAGGCAACTGTAGATAATAATAATGTAGACCTGAGACCTTAACGTAGGTAGTAAATAGGCCGATAATGTAGGCAAACACTAGGTTATGTTAGCCAGGGAGAACTGGTAGCCCAAGTTTGAATACTGAGGACGGAGGTTTGAGACCACAGTGCCCTTTCTTCTAAGACTAGACACCATCTGAGCAACAAGTGCCGTAATCAGCAGGCGGCGCCCCCATGTATCTTTCTTCACATACTAGACCTGGGGAAATCTGGTGGAGGCACCTTGACGTACTGGTGATGTCCTCCTCTGTCAGGCCCATACAGTAAGACAAGACCTCCATTTTTCTGTAAGATTCTGGCCAGTGTCTGGGGAACATTGCGAGTGAGTTGAGCTGTGGGCCCTTTGTGCAGCTGGCAGTTCATGACCAGTACGTACCGGCGTCTCTTGTCAGCCTAGAAGCTAGTGTCACTTTCTGCATAGTAGTCTAGGGGATTCACACCCCCTTGGAAATAGGAATTTCTGAGGTGCAGGCAGATCAATAATAACGATTGAATATTGCAGGAATTAAGGCTCCCGGTTGCACGTGGTTCTGAGGGGAAGTCCAGAGGGGCTAAGCTTAGAGAGGTTGAAGACCAGAATAGATTCTCCAACACCAAGTAAGTTAGTCCTTTATACGTGCACTTGTGAGGCTGAGGTACCGACCTCAGGGCTGGTGTCAACAGAGTTTGCCAGGGTAGGCGACTCATGTGGAGGCAGTCCAGACAAATTTTCACAATTATCAAAGGTGAGGTGAGTGCCTTGGGTGCTTGCCGACGCAAGGAGAAAGGGAGTAGTGGCCCCCCTAGAGGAGAGCCACCTTTGGCACAGTTGGGTGTGTAACCATTAATTTTAATGAATTGAAATCTGTCGGAAAGTGTGTGCAGGTGCGTGAGTAGTTGAATCATTTTGCTGTAGATGTGTTGTTTGCAAGAACATAATCATAAGGCAGGAAGTGTGTTTGAGATGGATGGTTATGACATTGACGTGACGCACTCAAGACGGGAGAATACCGGCGAATAAAAAAAAAAAAAAAAAGACGTCTGAATGATGGAGTGGCTGTGTTGATAAAAGTTATCAACTTTTATCACTAAGATAACTCTAACAGAAGTATTTATAATACCCTACAAAACCCACTCATAATACCCCAATATATTATTTAATGGAAACCATTATATAATTAATTTAAAATTTAATTTAATTGTAAATAAAATTAAAAATATTTTAAAACTAGATTATTTCTATTAAAGAAAAATAGAAAATATTAAACAAAAAATTTATTGCTGAAAACTTTTAAATAATTTATTAATATTTTCTGGCATTTGTATAAAAAATTTCTGCTTTTAAAATGATAATTAATATCTTTGATAATAAAATTTTCATGGTTATTATATTTTAATAGTGGTTAATTGTTTACAATTTTTTGGCATCCTATATGGGATATACCAGTTGTTAAATTTATATTGAGAAAGTTAAAAGGGGTCAGCGCCCCCCGCTGCTGTGTCTGACCTGAGTTACTCTAGACTGTAAACTGATGTATATACCACAACCCGGGTGAGATTATTCAGGTATGCATACATATATAGATTATTATACATAGCATATGTGTAGATTATATGTTGCTATGTATGATAATCTACACATGTTGCTATGTATGATAATCTACACATATGTTGCTGTATGATAATCTACACATGTTGCTATGTATGATAATCTACACACATGTTGCTATGTATGATAATCTACACATATGTTGCTATGTATGATAATCTACACACATGTTGCTATGTATGATAATCTACACACATGTTGCTATGTATGATAATCTACACACATGTTGCTATGTATGATAATCTACACACATGTTGCTATGTATGATAATCTACACACGTTGCTATGTATGATAATCTACACACATGTTGCTATGTATGATAATCTACACACATGTTGCTATGTATGATAATCTACACACATGTTGCTATGTATGATAATCTACATATATGTTGCTCTGTATGATAATCTACACACATGTTGCTATGTATGATAATCTACACACATGTTGCTATGTATGATAATCTACACACACATGTTGCTATGTATGATAATCTACATATATGTTGCTCTGTATGATAATCTGCACACATGTTGCTATGTATGATAATCTACACATATTTATTATTATTATTAAAGATTAGCCGGTATTCTCCCGGCCCGGGCATTATCCAAGTGGTGGCCCGGCCTTCAAAGTTTATTCTCTTTAAGGATTACAATGCTGAGTGGGAGTGTCTGAGACCTAAGTCTGCCATGGGAGGAGGCACAAGTACATCCTCATCTTTGGGACCAACTGTCCCCAGGCCTAGCCACAAGCTAGGCCTCTCTGGTCTGTCATCCCCGCCCCAAGGGGGCTAATGGGAATGACAGTCTTGTGAGCTAAAGGCTCGGGCTCAGGACCTACCCTACCCTAGAAGCGCTGGGCATGGTGTCGATGTCTACACATATGTTGTTATGTATGATAATCTACACACATGTTGCTATGTATGATAATCTACACACATGTTGCTATGTATGATAATCTACACACATGTTGCTATGTATGATAATCTACACATATGCAGCTATGTATGATAATCTACACATGTTGCTATGTATGATAATCTACACATATGCAGCTATGTATGATAATCTACACATGTTGCTATGTATGACAATCTACACATATGTTGCTATGTATGATAATCTACACACATGTTATGCATGATAATCTACACATATGCAACTATGTATGATAATCTAAACATATGTTGCTATGTATGATAATCTACACATATGTTGCTATGCATGATAATCTACACATATGTTACTATGTATAATCTACACACATGTTGCTATGTACGATAATCTACACATGTTGCTATGTATGATAATCTACACATATGTTACTATGTATAATCTACACATGCAGATATGTATGATAATCTACACATGTTGCTATGTATGATAATCTACACATATGATGCTATGTATAATATTCTACACATATGTTGCTATGATAATCTACACATATGTTATTATGTATGATAATCTACACAGGTTGCTATGTATCCTGACGCCAAATGACTTCGAACAGGCGATAAATGACATGCCCATGCACTCTGCCCCAGGGCCAGACTCATGGAACTCCGTGTTCATCAAGAACTGCAAGAAGCCCCTATCACGAGCTTTTACCATCCTATGGAGAGGGAGCATGGACACGGGGGTCGTCCCACAGTTACTAAAAACAACAGACATAGCCCCACTCCACAAAGGTGGCAGTAAAGCAACAGCAAAGAACTAAAGACCGATAGCACTAACATCCCATATCATAAAATCTTTGAAAGGATCCTAAGAAGCAAGATCACCACCCATCTAGAAACCCATCAGTTACACAACCCAGGGCAACATGGGTTTAGAACAGGTCGCTTCTGTCTGTCTCAACTATTGGATCACTACGACAAGGTCCTAAATGCACTAGAAGACAAAAAGAATGCAGATGTAATATATACAGACTTTGCCAAAGCCTTCGACAAGTGTGACCATGGCGTAATAGCGCACAAAATGCGTGCTAAAGGAATAACAGGAAAAGTCGGTCGATGGATCTATAATTTCCTCACTAACAGAACACAGAGAGTAGTCGTCAACAGAGTAAAGTCCGAAGCAGCTACGGTGAAAAGCTCTGTTCCACAAGGCACAGTACTCGCTCCCATCTTGTTCCTCATCCTCATATCCGACATAGACAAGGATGTCAGCCACAGCACCGTGTCTTCCTTTGCAGATGACACCCGAATCTGCATGACAGTGTCTTCCATTGCAGACACTGCAAGGCTCCAGGCGGACATCAACCAAATCTTTCAGTGGGCTGCAGAAAACAATATGAAGTTCAACGATGAGAAATTTCAATTACTCAGATATGGTAAACACGAGGAAATAAAATCTTCATCAGAGTACAAAACAAATTCTGGCCACAAAATAGAGCGAAACACCAATGTCAAAGACCTGGGAGTGATCATGTCGGAGGATCTCACCTTCAAGGACCATAACATTGTATCAATCGCATCTGCTAGAAAAATGACGGGATGGATAATGAGAACCTTCAAAACTAGGGAGGCCAAGCCCATGATGACACTCTTCAGGTCACTTGTTCTATCTAGGCTGGATATTGCTGCACACTAACAGCACCTTTCAAGGCAGGTGAAATTGCTGACCTAGAAAACGTGCAGAGAACCTTCACGGCACGCATAACGGAGATAAAACACCTCAATTACTGGGAGATTGTCTGCATCGCTCTTGGGCCGTGTAGACCCCCTTGCCTGACGCTCCTCAGTAACCTGACAGCAGTGGTACGAGGAGGTGTTGTGCATTCGCTGCCTGGATGAGGTAGAGTGCGGTCGTGCTTTGCACCCCTCTACTGTTTCCCAGACGAGCTACTCAGTCAACAACATGGCGCCAGGTGTGCGCAGGAGAGTGAATACTGTGGGCATTGAACTTATTAGTGGGGTTTTAACTCCTACGTCAGTCGATGTGTTATTGCCCAAAATTATAAGAGAGACATACGGCATCAGAGACGAGGATTTATATGGAGTGGCACTGAACGGTGTATATAGAATTTTCGTGAAAGTGCTAACTGCTCAAGTATACGAGGCTTTGGTTGATCGTTACCAAGATGTCAGCATTAACGTAACACCGGCAGTGAGGGTCAAGTTGACGGATGTATCACGACATTATTCGTGGGTTAAGCTCCGCAACGTGCCTTTTGAGGCTGATGAGGCAGATATTCGAAATGTATTCGAACGTTATGGAACTGTACATCTGGCCCAACCTGGCAAATGGGTAAAAGGTGCTTACACAGGATTTCCTGAGGGTTCTTTTAATCTCAAGATGACGCTAAGGCATCCTATATGCTCGTATGTATCTCGAAGAGTTTAGAACCCAGGTAATGGTAGCGTATGTGGGGCAGAGACGTACGTGCCGACTGTGTGGCGAATATGACCATATGGCGGCAGACTGTGGCAAGAGGAGTATGGCTCCTGGGCCGGCAAGGGGCGGAGCACCTGCGCATGAGCACCCGATGCCTAAGGAAGAACGGGGGCAAGGAGGAGGGCGTGGTCACATGTGGAGTGAAGAGGTAGTGGCTCCTCCTGTGGAATCGGAAGAAGGGGTGATCCATGAATCACCTGGCCCATCAACAGTGGCTTCTGGGCCGGCAAGGGGCGGAGCACCTGCGCATGAGCACCCGATGCCTAAAGAAGAACGGGTGCAAGGAGGAGGGCGTGGTCGCATGTGGAGTGAAGAGGTGGTGGCTCCTCCTTTGGAATCGGAAGAAGTGGTGATCCATGAATCACCTGGCCCATCAACAGTACAGTTGTCAAGTGAGGAGGTGCAGGAGGGCGCAGCAGTGAAGGCTATTGAGGAGGAGTTGGAGACGGTGATACAGGCTATGTTACAGTCTACGGAGGTGGAGAGTTACAGCGAACAAGAACCTGGGATCAGGGCAGAAGGTGTGTGTGGGGAAGGGGAGGATCAGGTGGCACCTGTGGTGGACAGTGCGATTGCCATGGAAGGACATGGAGGCGGATTAAGGGTGGTAGAGGTGGAAGTCCATTGTGCTGGCTCCCAGGACTCAGATATGGAAACTGAGGGAGCTACAAGGAAAAGGGCAGCAGCGTCAGATTCGGACGATGTTCTGATGCCGGTGCAAAGGCCGGGGAAAAAGACATGGGGTTATGGTACCCAGAGTGACTCTGCGAGAGGGCCACAACAGAAGGGGGGGGGATGGTTGGGAAGGAGGGGGGAGTCTGTGGCAAAGGCACAGTCCAGGGGAATGGTCTGAAAGGGAAGAATCTTGACATGAGGCGGGGAAGGAAACCTTAAACTGGCCTCAGGTGTGTAACAATAAATATTAATGGTCTGTGTGATGGTGTTAAACGGGAGTGCTTCAGGATGTTTTTGAATAGGTACAAGGTTGACGTAGCTTTTGTGCAGGAGCACAATTTTAAGCTTGGTCGTGAATTAGTGGTGCCTGGGTATCAGGCTTATGTGTTGCCGTCTGAGCGTTTAAAAGGAGGAGGGGGTGGGTTGATCAGGGAGGCGAGCCCGTTTGTATTGCATAGGAAAGAGGGGGGGAAAGGGGGGAGAGTATTACGTGTGGAAGGATGGTGGATGGGAGAGAGAGTGGCGTTTGTGTGTGTGTATGCCCCAGCAGAAAGTGACGTGAAAGTGAAGATGGATTTTGTGCGGGATGAGCTCGTGTACTACCTATGCACGTTACCGTCTGTGGCGATTGTAGGGGGGGATAGGAATTGTGTAATTAAGAGGACAGACATGGAACCCAGAGGAGTGGGATATTTCTCCTCAGTCTTGGGGGGCCTGCTTAGAGATCTTCAGTTACGTGATGCTTTCGGGGGAGGTCTGTGGGAGGTGGAACATACGTTTATAAGAAGGGGATATGCGGCTCGTTTGGACAGGTTATATTTATCTCAGAGGGTTTTGGTAGAGTCTTTTAAAACTATTGAGATGGTGTCTTCCGATCATAGGGCGGTATTAGTGGAGGTGGGATGGGATGCTTTGGCTTGTAGGCAGGGAAGTTATTGGAAACTGAACAGGATGGTTTTGGGGGATAGGGAGGGAGTGGAAGCGTTTGCAATATTTTGGGAACAGCTCTGTGCCGACAGAAGGACTGAGGAAGATGTGGTAGGATGGTGGGATAGTGTGGCTAAGTTAAGAATACATCAATTTTATGTGAGGGAGGGCAAACGCATTAATCAGTTGCGGTATGGTTTGTCAAATTACTTAGAATCTAGATTACGGGATTGTTACGAGGGGGGGGCAGTGGCCGGGGTGTACCTGGTGGAGGATATACACATGTTGAAGGACAGAATACGGGATTTGCAAGAAGAACGTTTTGCAGCTGTACGGGTACAGGCGGGGTTGGACGAAGTACTCTGGGGCGACAAGCCATCAGCTTGTGTGCTGCGAGGACAGAAGGTACGACAGCGAACGACTACAATACCGGGTTTGCAAGTCATATCTTCTGTGGGGGGTTTTAGAGAGGGTCAAGTATTAAGGGACACCAAGGGGATGAGTGCATATTCAGATAGATGGTTTGAGGAATACGGGAAAAGTAGTGGGGTGGATGGCGAGGTTCTTGGGATGATATGTGAGTATGTGCCGTGCAAACTGGGGAGGTGTGATCGGGAGGAACTGGGTGGGGTCATTGAGGAGGGGAAAATATGGAGAGCCCTTATGGACATGAGGAAGGGTAAGGCACCCGGGATCGATGGTTTACCAAGCGAATTTTATGTACAGCACTGGGGTCTGCTTAGGGGTTTCCTAGTAAGGTTAATGAATGCCATGAAAGACGGAGGTAAGATGGGAGAATCTCAGGCAACGGCGGTGGTGGTGTTGGTCCCAAAGGGTAAACAGCAGAGTACCCTTCGGGATTACCGAGCCATTTCGTTGCTTTGTGCTGATTATAAATTATTTGCGAAAATTCTTGGGAATCGGCTTAAATGTGTTGTGGGGAGGGTCGTGTTTGAGTCTCAGTTTGGTTTACCTGGTAGGTCAATGAGCGAGGGCCATGGGATTATCAAGGGGTTCCTAGAGGACATGGAAAGGGGAAAAGGGGCATTGGTGGCGTTGGATTGGCAAGGGGCTTATGATAGGGTGGAAAGAAAGGTTTTGAGGGATATTCTCCTACGACAGGGGTTTGGCGAAGAAATAGTGGGGTGGGTGGATACGTTGTACTCAAACGCGAAGGTAAGGGTGCAAATCAATGGGTGTGTGGGGGGGGGAGTCAACATGGAGCGGGGTCTTCGGCAGGGATGTCCTTTATCACAAATATTGTTTGCATGTGTTCAGGATCCCTTTTATAGGATGGTGGAGGATCGTCTAAGGACGGGGGGGAGGGATGGTGAGCTGAAGCCGTGGCCTGGTTTGGTGGGCTATGTTGATGATACCACTATTTTGGTAAGTGAGGAGACACGGTTATGACTTTTGGGGGAAGTTGTACACACTTTTGGGAGAGCTACTGGGATGAAGGTAAATCTGGAAAAGTCAATGATCATGGGGCTGGGAGAGTGGGCAGAGAGATTAGATTGGGGATGTGATGTTGTGTAGCGGAGGACCGGGAGTCTGAAAATCTGCGGTGTCATGTATGAGGCTGACCTGAGTGCTGCAAGGGTTAGCAATTCGAATAGCATGGACACGGGGGTCGTCCCTCAGTTACTAAAAACAACAGACATAGCCCCACTCCACAAAGGGGGCAGTAAAGCAACAGCAAAGAACTACAGACCAATAGCACTAACATCCCATATCATAAAAATCTTTGAAAGGGTCCTAAGAAGCAAGATCACCACCCATCTAGAAACCCATCAGTTACACAACCCAGGGCAACATGGGTTTAGAACAGGTCGCTCCTGTCTGTCTCAACTACTGGATCACTACGACAAGGTCCTAAATGCACTAGAAGACAAAAAGAATGCAGATGTAATATATACAGACTTTGCAAAAGCCTTCGACAAGTGTGACCATGGCGTAATAGCGCACAAAATGCGCACTAAAGGAATAACAGGAAAAGTCGGTCGATGGATCTATAATTTCCTCACTAACAGAACACAGAGAGTAGTCGTCAACAGAGTAAAGTCCGAGGCAGCTACGGTGACAAGCTCTGTCCCACAAGGCACAGTACTAGCTCCCATCTTGTTCCTCATCCTCATATCCGACATAGACAAGGATGTCAGCCACAGCACCGTGTCTTCCTTTGCAGATGACACCCGAATCTGCATGACAGTGTCTTCCATTGCAGACACTGCAAGGCTCCAGGCGGACATCAACCAAATCTTTCAGTGGGCTGCAGAAAACAATATGAAGTTCAACGATGAGAAATTTCAATTACTCAGATATGGTAAACATGAGGAAATTAAATCTTCATCAGAGTACAAAACAAATTCTGGCCACAAAATAGAGCGAAACACCAACGTCAAAGACCTAGGAGTGATTATGTCGGAGGATCTCACCTTCAAGGACCATAACATTGTATCAATCGCATCTGCTAGAAAAATGACAGGATGGATAATGAGAACCTTCAAAACTAGGGAGGCCAAGCCCATGATGACACTCTTCAGGTCACTTGTTCTATCTAGGCTGGAATATTGCTGCACTCTAACAGCACCTTTCAAGGCAGGTGAAATTGCCGACCTAGAAAATGTACAGAGAACTTTCACGGCGCGCATAACGGAGATAAAACACCTCAATTACTGGGAGCGCTTGAGGTTTCTAAACCTGTATTCCCTGGAACGCAGGAGGGAGAGATACATGATTATATACACCTGGAAAATCCTAGAGGGACTAGTACCAAACTTGCACACGAAAATCACTCACTACGAAAGCAAAAGACTTGGCAGACGATGCACCATCCCCCCAATGAAAAGCAGGGGTGTCACTAGCACGTTAAGAGACCATACAATAAGTGTCAGGGGCCCGAGACTGTTCAACTGCCTCCCAGCACACATAAGGGGGATTACCAACAGACCCCTGGCAGTCTTCAAGCTGGCACTGGACAAGCACCTAAAGACAGTTCCTGATCAGCCGGGCTGTGGCTCGTACGTTGGT
Source organism: Cherax quadricarinatus (assembly GCF_038502225.1). NCBI lineage: Eukaryota > Metazoa > Arthropoda > Malacostraca > Decapoda > Parastacidae > Cherax > Cherax quadricarinatus. The sequence goes on from NC_091294.1 coordinate 77,349,342, forward strand.
TTGCGTGCAGCCAGCAGCAACAGCCTGGTTGATCAGGCGCTGATCCACCAGGAGGCCTGGTCACAGACCGGGCCGCGGGGGCGTTGACCCCCGAAACTCTCTCCAGGTAAACTCCAGGATGGTGGAACAGGTGCAGCGACGGTTGGGAATGCTGCGACCTCACCATTTAACCCTTAGGCAACGTGCAATTGTCATCAATGTATTACTATATAGTAAAGTCTGGTTTGTTTCGGCTGTGATGCCATTAACAGGAACGGCGATCACGAGTATTCTTAGAATGGTGTTAAAATTTTTGTGGGGTTCAGGGTGCAACTGGTTGCGAAGGGAGGTAGTGACATTGCCGGTATGTAGGGGAGGGTTGGGTTTGTTGGACTTGAGAAAGAGCGTGAAATGTGTGTTTATTAAGAGGGAAGTGATGAGTGCAGGTGGATGGAGGGAGGGTCAGCTAGATAAGGTACATGCTCACATGAGGAAATGGTATGGAGGGGCGGAAATGAAGGAATGTGAAACAGTGTTACGTGCCTTAATGTTAGCCAGGGAACCGGGAAAAGTAAAGGTGGGAACTTTGTGTAAATCGTTAGGGGGATATGTAGTGGCGCCAGTTGAAGGGATCTACCCCATGTATGCATGGGATGTAATATGGCGAAGATTTAGTAAATTAAGGATACGACCTAGGGCGCGTGAGGTTATGTACCGTTTCCTGCATGGGATTTTGCCAACGGGAGCGATGCTCCGAGATAGGAGGGTTATTGAGGGTGGGGGGTGTTTACCTGGAGTTTACCTGGAGAGAGTTCCGGGGGTCAACGCCCCCGCGGCCCGGTCTGTGACCAGGCCTCCTGGTGGATCAGAGCCTGATCAACCAGGCTGTTGCTGCTGGCTGCACGCAAACCAACGTACGAGCCACAGCCTGGCTGATCCAGAACTGACTTTAGGTGCTTGTCCAGTGCCAGTGTCCAGTGGTAGATGCAGTGGGGAAAAGACTGCGTATCATGTCGTCTATTTTTGTGAAGGTCTGGAGTGCATCAGGGTATGGATGAGATTCGCGACCTAGCTGCCAGGGAGTGTGGACGTGCCTCATACCTCTCTGCTGACAGTCTAGCAAGCTATCCAGTGACGTCATGGTATTCAGCGTGAGGAGGCGGGTGAATACCGTTGGTATACAGCTTGTTCGGGGGGCGATTACGCCTGAGAATGAACAAGTTTTGCTACCTAAGATTATCCGTGACACTTATGGTATTGCGGACAAGGATTTGTACAGTGTGGCATTAAATGGCGCATACCGGATATTTGTAAAACTACTCTACGAGCCAGTGTACGAGCAGCTGGTTGAGCAATTCCAAGATCTCTGCGTAGATGTGTCCCCTGACGTGCATGTGCGTATGGTGGATGTCTCTCGACAATATACGTGGGTGAAACTGCGCAATGTGCCCTTCGAGGCCGATGCAACGGATCTCCGCAGTGTTTTCAGAAGATACGGAGTGATACACATGGCTAAACAAGGCATGCGGGTGGCTGGGGCGTATGTTGGTCTCCCAGACGGTTCATTTACTCTTAAGATGTCTCTACGCCAGGCCATACCATCGTATGTGTACCTTGATGACTTCCGCACACAGGTCATGGTGTCTTATGCTGGTCAACGACGGACGTGTCGCCTCTGCGGTGAATATGATCATATGGCAGCAGAGTGTGGGCAGCGCGGGCAGGCCAGAAGGCCAGCCGGTGGATCAACGAATGACGATGGGCAGGAGGCTCCCATACGTGGACGAAAAGGAGATGGTGGCCACGGTCGGCTTTGGAGTGAGGAGATTGAGGAGCCAGTGGTGGTGTCGAATCTGGAGCTGTCGTCTCTCGAGTCACCTGCATCGCCGGTGGTACAGCAGGCTTCCGGGGAAGACCAGGTGACGGTGGAAGTGGAGGACTTGGATGCGACAATAGCGTCTGTTTTGCATACCATGTTCTCATCTACGGATGTGGTCTCCCCGGCTGTGACGACGGCCAGTCCGGAGATCGTGTCTGTGGCGGTCGAGCAGCAGCAGGAGGAGGTTGTTGGTGCTGGTGGGGCTGGCGGGGACGTGGTGACCCCTCGTCAGAAGGCAGAGACGAAGGTGGTGGTGGAGGTACATCGTGTGGACGATCCGGTCACAAACATGGAGGAGGATGCTGGGACGAGGAAGAGGGCTGCAGCAATGTCGGACTCTGACGACGTCCTGACGCCGGCTCAACGAACAGGGAAGAAAGCATCGGTAGATGGGGGGGGCGGTGTGCTAGTGGAGGTGAGCAGCGACAGCAGGTGGTGCCAGGTGGCACGGGTGTCGGTGTCGTGCGTGGAGAGCATGGCAAACGTGGCCCCCAGGGCCCAAGTGGGCATGCAAAAGTACAAGTGGGGCAGCGAGGGAGGAAACCTTAGCCAGGTGTGAGGGGGGGCATGTGCCCAGTGTTAGGATGAAAGTGGCTTGATATGTGCTGTTCAGATGTGTCTGCAAATTGTGGAATGTGAGTAGTGTTAGGTTCTGGTTAGAGGTGTTGCTGCCTGCGCCTGTGTGCGCCTAAGGTACGCTGGTGCGGTTGAGGTGGCATGTGCTGCTGCTGTGTGTATGAATCTTGGACTATATGTTGTATGATAGTGGGTGGGGTCTGTATGGTGGAGGTTTGTGGAGCATTCTTATGTTCTATGTCAAGTATTGGGTATGTATTTTATACCTATGCATACACAATGTATAAAAACACTGGTAGTGTTACTTGTGCAGGACCTGCTGTTATGAGGCCTCTTGTATGCACAAGGACAGACCCTTTGTAATTACTTGAGGATATTTGTGAAATGGGTTGTGTATATACATGTACTGTATCAATGTGTTACGATGTTGTATTCTTTTTCTTTACTGTATAATTTGTATGTTTGGTTGTGAATAGGTTTGGGTGGGACATGCAAGGGGGAGGGGTTGAGGCTTCAAACACGTTTGTGTTGGTGATAATTTTTAGGATAGGTGTCTTTCCTGTAGTGAAATACTTATGTGTGCTACATGCCTTTTATGTTGTAGCAATGTAATGTTTGTTGTGATATATATCTAAACCATGACTCTTGTTAGTACACTGTTCAGGCAGTCTTGTGGTCGTTTAATACACTTTGTGGACAAGCATGACAACTGTTATATTAATGTATATATGTCAATATGTCCGTGAGCTGTGGTAAACCTGTTTGATTTAGAATAGGGGGGTAAAAGGGGGGGGGGTGTTGGAAGCCACACGGAGTTGTGTGGTTCATTAGGCGATGGAAGGTTATCACATCAGTTGCCGGATAGGTCTTGTATTTTATTTATTAACTGTTCTGTACTGTTTTAAATAAAATCTTGCTTAACATAGGTGCATGGGATATAATGCTTAGGGGATGAGGGACAGTTTGTGTCAGCACTAAGTTAAACGTCTGTGTGCTTTTGACAATGAAATTTATAATTCTGTGTAAGAATTGATACTGTGTTCTTTTATCTATTTAATGTATTGTATTGTTTGAAATAAAATATAAAAAAAAAGGGCTTTAACTGCCGGGGTGAGTGGGTTGGTAAAGGGGGGGGGGGGTTCAGGGGATTTCAACGGGCTCACCTCCTTGGGAATGCAGTGATGTGGTTGGGTGTGATTGGAGGTACTAGTGTGTGACCAGATGAGAGGTTGTGCAAGATAAGTTTTGTTTAGTTCCCTTGATGGGGAAGGTGTAAGGAGCAGATTAAATATAACATGTATTAATGTATAACCTATAAATTATATAACATGTATATTTCTTTGGTAGCGTATTATGTTCCACTTGCACTGGTATTGCAATTGAATTTGAATTTTCTTGAGAGGGTTTTCCTTTCACTATTTCCTTGAAGCACTGAGTTATTTTTGTTTTTTTTTGTAACGTGGTCCAGCATCAGTTTTGACGTAATTACCTATTATTATTATTCTTATTTAAGGTATTGTAATTTTGGTAGTCCTGTACCATTCATGGTTGTAAATAATGTTTCCTCAAGTGACATGTGTCATAATAATCCTAAATTGAGGATAATTAATGTCATGATTATTCAGGTTGGTGATGGGGTTAGTTTTCAATGTGTGTGTGTGTGTGGGGGGAGGGAGGGATGTTGGGTCACCTGTGTTGTGTGAGTGGGGGAGGGATGATGGGTCACCTGTGTTGTGTGTGTGGGGGGAGGGATGATGGGTCACCTATGTTGTGTGTGTGTGGGGGGGATGATGGGTCACCTGTGTTGTGTGAGTGGGGGAGGGATGATGGGTCACCTGTGTTGTGTGTGTGGGGGGAGGGATGATGGGTCACCTATGTTGTGTGTGTGTGGGGGGGATGTTGGGTCACCTGTGTTGTGTGAGTGGGGGAGGGATGATGGGTCACCTGTGTTGTGTGTGTGGGGGGAGGGATGATGGGTCACCTATGTTGTGTGTGTGTGGGGGGGATGATGGGTCACCTGTGTTGTGTGAGTGGGGGGGAGGGAGGGATGATGGGTCACCTGTGTTGTGTGAGTGGGGGGGGAGGGATGATGGGTCACCTGTGTTGTGTGAATGGGGGGGGGAGGGATGATGGGTCACCTGTGTTGTGTGAATGGGGGGGGAGGGATAATGGGTCACCTGTGCTGTGTGAGTGGGGGGGGAGGGATGATGGGTCACCTGTGTTGTGTGAGTGGGGGGGAGGGATGATGGGTCACCTGTGTTGTGTGAGTGGGGGGGAGGGATGATGGGTCACCTGCGTTGTGTGAGTGGGGGGGGAGGGATGATGGGTCACCTGCGTTGTGTGAGTGGAGGAGGGATGATAGGTCACCTGTGTTGTGTGAGTGGGGGGGGATGATGGGTCACCTGTGTTGTGTGAGTGGGGGGGGAGGGATGATGGGTCACCTGTGTTGTGTGAGTGGGGGGGAGGGATGATGGGTCACCTGCGTTGTGTGAGTGGGGGGGGAGGGATGATGGGTCACCTGTGTTGTGTGAGTGGGGGGGGGAGGGATGATGGGTCACCTGTGTTGCAGCACAGGTTTCTTAATAAAGCATATTGTAGGTCTGGTGTATTTGTTGCGAGTTGTATTACGGGTGATTGTCATTAAGCTTGGTGTATTATTGTGTTGACGTTGTAATTTTAGGAGTTTTGTTTATAGCCATTTTGTGGCCTTTGTTATTATAACTTTATTCCTTCTTAAATTGTGATATGTTTTAAAAACTTGTATATAGTAGACTGTCAGATGTTGCCTGGATTGTTTTGTGTTTATATATTGTTTTATTGATGTTGTCCTTGTTCATTTTTTTTTTAATTTTAAGTGAACAAGGGAATGTGGACTGTATTCATTGGTGGGGAGAGGGGACTGTAAGTAATAATGGGTAGGTACCATTATATCTATGAACCCTTGTGTACTTGTGAAACAATGTACGTACGGCAGTCTGTAGGTTGTGTTAAGTTTATTTTAAGGGCCTTATGTATGTGCTTATTCAGTAGATTGTGTAGTGAATGTTATTGCTCATCATCAGTGTCAGTGTTACATATTAATATATGTACCTATAAATATTTGTACATGAAGTTTTAAATAAAATATAAAAAAAAAATTACTGGGAGCGCTTGAGGTTCCTAAACCTGTATTCCCTGGAACGCAGGAGGGAGAGATACATGATTATATACACCTGGAAAATCCTAGAGGGACTAGTACCGAACTTGCACACGAAAATCACTCACTACGAAAGCAAAAGACTTGGCAGACGATGCACCATCCCCCCAATGAAAAGCAGGGGTGTCACTAGCACGTTAAGAGACCATACAATAAGTGTCAGGGGCCTGAGACTGTTCAACTGCCTCCCAGCACACATAAGGGGGATTACCAACAGACCCCTGGCAGTCTTCAAGCTGGCACTGGACAAGCACCTCAAGTCGGTTCCTGACCAGCCGGGCTGTGGCTCTTACGTTGGTTTGCGTGCAGCCAGCAGCAACAGCCTGGTTGATCAGGCTCTGATCCACCAGGAGGCCTGGTCACAGACCGGGCCGCGGGGGCGTTGACCCCCGGAACTCTCTCCAGGTAAACTCCAGGTATGATAATCTACACAGGTTGCTATGTATGATAATCTACACAGGTTGCTATGTATGATAATCTACACAGGTTGCTATGTATGATAATCTACACAGGTTGCTATGTATGATAATCTACACAGGTTGCTATGTATGATAATCTACACAGGTTGCTATGTATGATATTCTACACATGTTGCTATGTATGATAATCTACACATGTTGCTATGTATGATAATCTACACATGTTGCTAGGTATGATAATCTACACATGTTGCTAGGTATGATAATCTACACATGTTGATACGTCATCACTGCCAACATTGCCGACACGGCTGCACATGTGGCGGGCTAGCTGCGGGATTTTCAAGGGTAGCTCCTGATGCAAGGGGCTGACCAGGGCACGACTGAGCAGGACTTCGTGTGAATACCTTGAGAAGATTCCAGAGCAGTGAGAGGACATCCCAGTGCATCGTTTCAGCGTAAATCGTGGAAGTGTTTTGCAGTTTGTGAGAGTTGGGTGTGGTGGGGTGCCCCCCACGCTGCCGGGGGGGGAGGGGGCGAGGTGAAGGTGAAGCGAACATCGTTGGTTTTTTCGAGTCACATGCCCATATCTTTCTACCCACGTCAGCGATGGCACTGCAGGGACAGCGCCGTGGAGTTCGACGGCAAGGCAGCTGTCAGGTATGCCACAGGCAGTGTGCACTCAGTTCCTCAAGCTTCAACATCCGTGAACACGGTGGGTGTCTGGGCACCCGGTGGGCTCCAGGTGGCATCAATCAACAGCCCCTCCCAGCAGACATAGGTGACAGCTGCCGCGCCTTCACCTTTACAGAGGTCCTGAGATCTTCAGTCAACTTGGCGTCCACCAGGACGTTGACACGTCCCCAGGGCGGCTCTCCCTCCGGCTGCTAGCGGAGTCGCTGGCCTCTTGGGGAGGGTCGATGGTGCTCCTGCAAACAACAGATCCCGGGGCAACTTGTTGCTGTTTGCAATGGCTGTCCTGCCGAGGAGGGACAGGCACCTAGCAACGTCTGTTGGCAATGGATGAATTCCCTACAATGTTTGTCAACTGATCATTACTCTGAAAATTGTTCATGATTGTAATCATGTGTTCACGATTCATTACCTTCGATTGTAACCAGGTCTACCTGCAGCTCATTACCTTTGGTCACGATTGTGACCAGATCTAATTCATTACCTTTGTAATTTGCTCAGCTATCAAAACTTTGGAGTTCAGTCCCTGGACCAATTATGTACCTTTGTAATCTTTTGACTACCACCCACAGGATGGGTATGTGGTGACTACCACCCACAGGATGGGCATGTGGTGACTACCACCCACAGGATAGGTATTAGGTGCATAATAAACATATTTAACTAACAAACTGTTGCTATGTATGATAATCTATACATATGTTGCTATGTATGATAATCTACACATATGTTGCTATGTATGATAATCTACACATGTTGGTATGTATGATAATCTACACATGTTGCTATGTATGATAATCTACACATGTTGCTATGTATGATAATCTATACATATGTTGCTATGTATGATAATCTACACATGTTGCTATGTATGATAATCTGTATATATGTTGCTATGTATGATAATCTACACATAGGAGTAGTAATGTCTGAGGATCTCACTTTCAAGGATCACAACAGTGCCACGATCACAAGTGCAAAGAAAATGATAGGATGGATAATGAGAACGTTCAAAACGAGAGATGCCAAGCCCATGATGATCCTTTTCAAATCACTTGTTCTCTCTAGGCTGGAATACTGCTGTACATTAACATCTCGGTTCAAAGCAGGTGAAATTGCAGATCTAGAGAGTGTACAGAGAACCTTTACTGCACGTATAAGTTCTGTCAAGCACCTTAACTACTGGGAACGCTGGAAGCACTTGACTTGTACTCGTTGGAACGCAGGAGAGATATATCATAATCTACACCTGGAAAATCCTGGAAGGAATGGTCCCGAATCTGCACACAGAAATCACTCCCTACGAAAGTAAGACACTGGGCAGGCGATGCAAAATACCCCCAATTAAAAGCAGGGGCGCCACTGGTACACTAAGAGAAAACACCATAAGTGTCCGGGGCCCAAGACTGTTCAACAGCCTCTCCCCAAGCATAAGGGGAATTACCAATAAACCCCTGGCTGCCTTCAAGACCCCTGGCTGCCTTCAAGACCCCTGGCTGCCTTCAAGACCCCTGGCTGCCTTCAAGACCTCTGGCTGCCTTCAAGACCCCTGGCTGCCTTCAAGACCCCTGGCTGCCTTCAAGACCCCTGGCTGCCTTCAAGACCCCTGACTGCCTTCAAGACCTCTGGCTGCCTTCAAGACCCATGGCTGCCTTCAAGACCCCTGACTGCCTTCAAGACCTCTGGCTGCCTTCAAGACCCCTGGCTGCCTTCAAGACCCCTGACTGCCTTCAAGACCCCTGACTGCCTTCAAGACCTCTGGCTGCCTTCAAGACCCCTGGCTGCCTTCAAGACCCCTGGCTGCCTTCAAGACCCCTGACTGCCTTCAAGACCTCCGGCTGCCTTCAAGACCCCTGGCTGCCTTCAAGACCCCTGACTGCCTTCAAGACCTCTGGCTGCCTTCAAGACCCCTGGCTGCCTTCAAGACCCCTGACTGCCTTCAAGACCTCTGACTGCCTTCAATACCCCTGACTGCCTTCAAGACTTCTGGCTGCCTTCAAGACCCCTGGCTGCCTTCAAGACCCCTGGCTGCCTTCAAGACCCCTGGCTGCCTTCAAGACCCCTGGCTGCCTTCAAGACCCCTGACTGCCTTCAAGACCTCTGGCTGCCTTCAAGACCCCTGGCTGCCTTCAAGACCCCTGACTGCCTTCAAGACCCCTGACTGCCTTCAAGACCTCTGACTGCCTTCAAGACCCCTGACTGCCTTCAAGACTTCTGGCTGCCTTCAAGACCCCTGGCTGCCTTCAAGACCCCTGGCTGCCTTCAAGACCCCTGGCTGCCTTCAAGACCCCTGGCTGCCTTCAAGAACCCCTGGCTGCCTTCAAGACCCCTGGCTGCCTTCAAGACCTCTGACTGCCTTCAAGACCCCTGACTGCCTTCAAGACTTCTGGCTGCCTTCAAGACCCCTGGCTGCCTTCAAAACCCCTGGCTGCCTTCAAGACCCCTGACTGCCTTCAAGACCCCTGGCTGCCTTCAAGACCTCTGGCTGCCTTCAAGACCCCTGGCTGCCTTCAAGACCCCTGGCTGCCTTCAAGACCCCTGGCTGCCTTCAAGAGAGAGCTGGACAGATACCTAAAGTCAGTGCCGGATCACCCGGGCTGTGGTTCGTACGTTGGACTGCGTGCGGCCAGCAACAGTCTGGTTGATCAGGCCCTGATCCACCGGGAGGCCTGGTCATGGACCGGGCCGCGGGGGCGTTGATCCCCGGAATAACCTCCAGGTAAACTCCAGGTCCAGGTATGTATGATAATCTACACATATGTTGCTATGTATGATAATCTACACATATGTTGCTATGTATGATAATCTACACATATGTTGCTATGTATGATAATCTACACATATGCTGCTATGTATGATAATCTACACATATGCTGCTATGTATGATAATCTACACATATGTTGCTATGTATGATAATCTACACATATGCTGCTATGTATGATAATCTACATATGTTGCTATGTATGATAATCTACACATATGTTGCTATGTATGATAATCTACATATGTTGCTATGTATGATAATCTACACATATGTTGCTATGTATGATAATCTACACATATGCTGCTATGTATGATAATCTACATATGTTGCTATGTATGATAATCTACACATATGTTGCTATGTATGATAATCTACACATATGCTGCTATGTATGATAATCTACACATATGCTGCTATGTATGATAATCTACACATATGCTGCTATGTATGATAATCTACACATATGCTGCTATGTATGATAATCTACACATATGTTGCTATGTATGATAATCTACACATATGCTGCTATGTATGATAATCTACACATATGCTGCTATGTATGATAATCTACACATATGCTGCTATGTATGATAATCTACACATATGCTGCTATGTATGATAATCTACACATATGTTGCTATGTATGATAATCTACACATATGCTGCTATGTATGATAATCTACACATATGCTGCTATGTATGATAATCTACACATATGCTGCTATGTATGATAATCTACACATATGCTGCTATGTATGATAATCTACACATATGCTGCTGTGTATGATAATCTACACATATGCTGCTATGTATGATAATCTACACATATGCTGCTATGTATGATAATCTACACATATGTTGCTATGTATGATAATCTACACATATGCTGCTATGTATGATAATCTACACATATGCTGCTATGTATGATAATCTACACATATGCTGCTATGTATGATAATCTACACATATGCTGCTATGTATGATAATCTACACATATGCTGCTGTGTATGATAATCTACACATATGCTGCTATGTATGATAATCTACATATGTTGCTATGTATGATAATCTACACATATGTTGCTGTGTATGATAATCTACACACATGTTGCTATGTATGATAATCTACACATATGTTGCTATGTATGATAATCTACACATATGTTGCTGTGTATGATAATCTACACATATGTTGCTATGTATGATAATCTACACATGTTGCTATGTATGATAATCTGCACATATGTTACTATGTATGATAATCTACACATATGTTGCTATGTATGATAATCTACACATGTTGCTATGTATGATAATCTACATATGCTGCTATGTATGATAATAAACATTTATTTATACCTGAATAAACTTACATATAGTGTTTCAAAATAATGGACCTAATTTTAAAGGAGAACTGCGTTATAATTATGTCATCAATATGAAACAGTCTGTAGTTTACATGGTACCCATTAACGACTTTATTAACATCAAATATAATAATATTTTTCAGATCAATCTACCAGCAACTTAACATTTTGTTCACTAAAACTACACCACAAAACTTCCACCAATTATCAACATAATAAACTTAAAAAATATCTTATATAATAACGTTAAGTCTCCACCATAAGTGAAGACTGGCCAAAAAATATTTATAACATTTTTAGTATATAACAAAGTGAAGTTCAAACTTGTTTTAAAATAAAATAAAATAAAAACTAAAACAACAGATAGACTTTATGTAAATATTTTATAAAAAGAAAGAAAATTTACAACATTTTTAAAATATTTCTTAAGTTTTAAAAGCTTATTCAGATTAGAAAACAAAATATTTAAAAAAAAACAATTATTACATGTAAAAATAATTATTTAAGGAGTAATTTCTACTTTATAATAGTTAGTGAATTAAAATACAACGTAAATTATGGGGGACTGATCCAGCCAGGATAGGTAGTGTTATCCAGCCAGGATAACCAAGGGTAGGTAGTGTTATCCAGCCAGGATAACCCAGGGTAGGTAGTGTTATCCAGCCAGGATAACCCAGGGTAGGTAGTGTTATCCAGCCAGAATAGATAGTGTTATCCAGCAGGGGGTAGGTAGTGTTATCCAGCCAGGAAAACCCAGGGTAGGTAGTGTTATCCAGCCAGGATAACCCAGGGTAGGTAGTGTTATCCACCCAGGATAATCCAGGGTAGGTAGTGTTATCCAGCCAGGATAACCCAGGGTAGGTAGTGTTATCCAGCCAGGATAACCCAGGGTAGGTAGTGTTATCCAGCCAGGATAACCCAGGGTAGGTAGTGTTATCCAGCCAGGATAACCCAGGGTAGGTAGTGTTATCCAGCCAGGATAACCCAGGGTAGGTAGTGTTATCCAGCCAGGATAACCCAGGGTAGGTAGTGTTATCCAGCCAGGATAACCCAGGGTAGGTAGTGTTATCCAGCCAGGATAACCCAGGGTAGGTAGTGTTATCCAGCCAGGATAACCCAGGGTAGGTAGTGTTATCCAGCCAGGATAACCCAGGGTAGGTAGTGTTATCCAGCCAGGATAACCCAGGGTAGGTAGTGTTATCCAGCCAGGATAACCCAGGGTAGGTAGTGTTATCCAGCCAGGATAACCCAGGGTAGGTAGTGTTATCCAGCCAGGATAACCCAGGGTAGGTAGTGTTATCCAGCCAGGATAACCCAGGGTAGGTAGTGTTATCCAGCCAGGATAACCCAGGGTAGGTAGTGTTATCCAGCCAGGATAACCCAGGGTAGGTAGTGTTATCCAGCCAGGATAACCCAGGGTAGGTAGTGTTATCCAGCCAGGATAACCCAGGGTAGGTAGTGTTATCCAGCCAGGATAACCCAGGGTAGGTAGTGTTATCCAGCCAGGATAACCCAGGGTAGGTAGTGTTATCCAGCCAGGATAACCCAGGGTAGGTAGTGTTATCCAGCCAGGATAACCCAGGGTAGGTAGTGTTATCCAGCCAGGATAACCCAGGGTAGGTAGTGTTATCCAGCCAGGATAACCCAGGGTAGGTAGTGTTATCCAGCCAGGATAACCCAGGGTAGGTAGTGTTATCCAGCCAGGATAACCCAGGGTAGGTAGTGTTATCCAGCCAGGATAACCCAGGGTAGGTAGTGTTATCCAGCCAGGATAACCCAGGGTAGGTAGTGTTATCCAGCCAGGATAACCCAGGGTAGGTAGTGTTATCCAGCCAGGATAACCCAGGGTAGGTAGTGTTATCCAGCCAGGATAACCCAGGGTAGGTAGTGTTATCCAGCCAGGATAACCCAGGGTAGGTAGTGTTATCCAGCCAGGATAACCCAGGGTAGGTAGTGTTATCCAGCCAGGATAACCCAGGGTAGGTAGTGTTATCCAGCCAGGATAACCCAGGGTAGGTAGTGTTATCCAGCCAGGATAACCCAGGGTAGGTAGTGTTATCCAGCCAGGATAACCCAGGGTAGGTAGTGTTATCCAGCCAGGATAACCCAGGGTAGGTAGTGTTATCCAGCCAGGATAACCCAGGGTAGGTAGTGTTATCCAGCCAGGATAACCCAGGGTAGGTAGTGTTATCCAGCCAGGATAACCCAGGGTAGGTAGTGTTATCCAGCCAGGATAACCCAGGGTAGGTAGTGTTATCCAGCCAGGATAACCCAGGGTAGGTAGTGTTATCCAGCCAGGATAACCCAGGGTAGGTAGTGTTATCCAGCCAGGATAACCCAGGGTAGGTAGTGTTATCCAGCCAGGATAACCCAGGGTAGGTAGTGTTATCCAGCCAGGATAACCCAGGGTAGGTAGTGTTATCCAGCCAGGATAACCCAGGGTAGGTAGTGTTATCCAGCCAGGATAACCCAGGGTAGGTAGTGTTATCCAGCCAGGATAACCCAGGGTAGGTAGTGTTATCCAGCCAGGATAACCCAGGGTAGGTAGTGTTATCCAGCCAGGATAACCCAGGGTAGGTAGTGTTATCCAGCCAGGATAACCCAGGGTAGGTAGTGTTATCCAGCCAGGATAACCCAGGGTAGGTAGTGTTATCCAGCCAGGATAACCCAGGGTAGGTAGTGTTATCCAGCCAGGATAACCCAGGGTAGGTAGTGTTATCCAGCCAGGATAACCCAGGGTAGGTAGTGTTATCCAGCCAGGATAACCCAGGGTAGGTAGTGTTATCCAGCCAGGATAACCCAGGGTAGGTAGTGTTATCCAGCCAGGATAACCCAGGGTAGGTAGTGTTATCCAGCCAGGATAACCCAGGGTAGGTAGTGTTATCCAGCCAGGATAACCCAGGGTAGGTAGTGTTATCCAGCCAGGATAACCCAGGGTAGGTAGTGTTATCCAGCCAGGATAACCCAGGGTAGGTAGTGTTATCCAGCCAGGATAACCCAGGGTAGGTAGTGTTATCCAGCCAGGATAACCCAGGGTAGGTAGTGTTATCCAGCCAGGATAACCCAGGATAATGTTATCCAGCCAGGATAACCCAGGATAGGCAGTGTTATCCCGCCAGGATAACCCAAGGTAGGTAGTGTTATCCAGCCAGGATAACCCAGGGTAGGTAGTGTTATCCAGCCAGGATAGGTAGTGTTAGCCAGCCAGGATAACCCAGGGTAGATAGTGTTATCCAGCCAGAATAACCCAGGGTAGGTAGTGTTATCCAGCCAGGATAACCCAGGGTAGGTAGTGTTGTCCAGCCAGGATAACCCAGGGTCGGTTGTGTTATCCAGCCAGGATAACCCAGGGGAGGTAGTGTTATCCAGCCAGGAAGACCCAGGATAGGTAGTGTTATCCAGTCAGGATAACCCAGGGTAGGTAGTGTTATCCAGCCAGGATAACCCAGGGTAGGTAGTGTTATCCAGCCAGGATAACCCAGGGGAGGTAGTGTTATCCAGCCAGGATAACCCAGGGTAGTGTTATCCAGCCAGGATAACCCAGGGTAGGTAGTGTTATCCAGCCAGGATAACCCAGGGTAGTGTTATCCAGCCAGGATAACCCAGGGTAGGTAGTGTTATCCAGCCAGGATAACCCAGGGTAGGTAGTGTTATCCAGCCAGGATAACCCAGGGTAGGTAGTGTTAGCCAGCCAGGATAACCCGGGGTAGGTAGTGTTATCCAGCCAGGATAGGTAGTGTTAGCCAGCCAGGATAACCCAGGGTAGGTAGTGTTATCCAGCCAGAATAACCCGGGGTAGGCAGTGTTATCCAGCCAGGATAACCCAGGGTAGGTAGTGTTATCCAGCCAGGATAACCCAGGGTAGGTAGTGTTATCCAGCCAGGATAACCCAGGGTAGGTAGTGTTATCCAGCCAGGATAACCCAGGGTAGGTAGTGTTATCCAGCCAGGATAACCCAGGATAGGTAGTGTTATCCAGCCAGGATAACCCAGGGTAGGTAGTGTTATCCAGCCAGGATAACCCAGGGTAGGTAGTGTTATCCAGCCAGGATAACCCAGGGGAGGTAGTGTTATCCAGCCAGGATAACCCAGGGTAGTGTTATCCAGCCAGGATAACCCAGGGTAGGTAGTGTTATCCAGCCAGGATAACCCAGGGTAGTGTTATCCAGCCAGGATAACCCAGGGTAGGTAGTGTTATCCAGCCAGGATAACACAGGGTAGGTAGTGTTATCCAGCCAGGATAACCCAGGGTAGGTAGTGTTATCCAGCCAGGATAACCCAGGGTAGGTAGTGTTATCCAGCCAGGATAACCCAGGGTAGGTAGTGTTATCCAGCCAGGATAACCCAGGGTAGGTAGTGTTATCCAGCCAGGATAACCCAGGGTAGGTAGTGTTATCCCGCCAGGATAACCCAGGATAGGCAGTGTTATCCCGCCAGGATAACCCAAGGTAGGTAGTGTTATCCAGCCAGGATAACCCAGGGTAGGTAGTGTTATCTAGCCAGGATAGGTAGTGTTATCCAGCCAGGATAACCCAGGGTAGGTAGTGTTATCCAGCCAGGATAACCCAGGGTAGATAGTGTTATCCAGCCAGGATAACCCAGGGTAGGTAGTGTTATCCAGCCAGGATAACCCAGGGTAGGGAGTGTTATCCAGCCAGGATAACCCACGGTAGGTAGTGTTAGCCAGCCAGGATAACCCAGGGTAGGTAGTGTTATCCAGCCAGGATAACCCAGGATAGTGTTATCCAGCCAGGATAACCCAGGGTAGGTAGTGTTATCCAGCCAGGATAACCCAGGATAGTGTTATCCAGCCAGGATAACCCAGGATAGGTAGTGTTATCCAGCCAGGATAACCCAGGGTAGGTAGTGTTATCCAGCCAGGATAACCCAGGGTAGGTAGTGTTATCCAGCCAGGATAACCCAGGATAGTGTTATCCAGCCAGGATAACCCAGGATAGGTAGTGTTATCCAGCCAGGATAACCCAGGGTAGGTAGTGTTATCCAGCCAGGATAACCCAGGGTAGGTAGTGTTATCCAGCCAGGATAACCCAGGATAGGTAGTGTTATCCAGCCAGGATAACCCAGGGTAGGTAGTGTTATCCAGCCAGGATAACCCAGGATAGGTAGTGTTATCCAGCCAGGATAACCCAGGGTAGGTAGTGTTATCCAGCCAGGATAACCCAGGGTAGGTAGTGTTATCCAGCCAGGATAACCCAGGGTAGGTAGTGTTATCCAGCCAGGATAACCCAGGGTAGGTAGTGTTATCCAGCCAGGATAACCCAGGATAGGTAGTGTTATCCAGCCAGGATAACCCAGGGTAGGCAGTGTTATCCAGCCAGGATAACCCAGGGTAGGTAGTGTTATCCAGCCAGGATAACCCAGGGTAGGTAGTGTTATCCAGCCAGGATAACCCAGGGTAGGTAGTGTTATCCAGCCAGGGTAGGTAGTGTTATCCAGCCAGGGCAGGTAGTGTTAGCCAGCCAGGATAACCCAGGGTAGGTAGTGTTATCCAGCCAGGATAACCCAGGGTAGGTAGTGTTATCCAGCCAGGATAACCCAGGGTAGGGAGTGTTATCCAGCCAGGATAACCCAGGGTAGGTAGTGTTAGCCAGCCAGGATAACCCAGGATAGGTAATGTTATCCAGCCAGGATAACCCAGGGTAGGTAGTGTTATCCAGCCAGGATAACCCAGGGTAGGGAGTGTTATCCAGCCAGGATAACCCAGGGTAGGTAGTGTTATCCAGCCAGGGTAGGTAGTGTTATCCAGCCAGGGCAGGTAGTGTTAGCCAGCCAGGATAACCCAGGGTAGGTAGTGTTATCCAGCCAGGATAACCCAGGGTAGGGAGTGTTATCCAGTCAGGATAACCCAGGGTAGGTAGTGTTATCCAGCCGTGATTACCCAGGGTAGGTAGTGTTATCCAGTCAGTATAACCCAGGGTAGGTAGTGTTATCCAGCCAGGATAACCCAGGGTAGGTAGTGTTATCCAGCCAGGATTACCCAGGGTAGGTAGTGTTATCCAGCCAGGATAACCCAGGGTGTTATCCAGCCAGGATTACCCAGGATAGGGAGTGTCACTGCAGGTTTCACTCAACCTGGGGCAAGACATGCTGGGGCCCTCGAGTGAGGCATCGTCAAAACTCGACAAATGGGCAGGACTTCTTCTGGCAAGCGACTCAGGAGGACACTTCTCGACTGGTACTGTCGCTGGGGTTGTCACTGCCGGCGAGCGTGGAGTGAGTCGTGGTTAGTTAGTTTAATATGTTTATTATGCACCCCATACCCATCCTGTGGGCGGTAGTCAAAAGATTACAGAGGTACATAATTGGTCCAGGGACTGGACTCCAAAGTTTTGATAGCTGAGCAAGTTACAGAGGTAATGAATTCACAATTTACAAAGGTAATGAACTCACAATTTACAAAGGTAATGAACTCCAGGTAGGTCTAGTCACAATCATGACAAGTTACAAAGGTATTTACAGATTACAGAGGTACACAATGGGTCCAGGGACTGGGCCCCCAAAGTTGTGATGGCTGAACTAGGTACAAGGTAATGAACTCACAAGTTACAAAGGTAATGAATCCTGTAAGAATGGTTACTTACGTTTATACATGGCTACAATCATGAACAAATTACAGAGTAATGAGCAATTCACACTTCCACACCCGGTCACAACTGTAGTGAGTTATTGGTGCAAATATTGATTGTTGAGACACACACACACACACACACATATACAAATTCATACACACACACACACACACATAAACACACACACACACACACACACATAAACACACACACACACACACATAAACACACACACACACACACACACACACACACACACACACACACACACACACACACACACACACACACACACATACACATCTTTATGAAGAATACACTCGATCGAAGACCAGGCAGAACTACTAAGGGATCTGGACAGGCTGCAGACCTGGTCCAGCAATTGGCTCCTGGAGTTCAATCCCACCAAGTGCAAAGTCATGAAGATTGGGGAAGGGCAAAGAAGGCCGCAGACGGAGTACAGTCTAGGGGGTCAGAGACTACAAACCTCACTCAAGGAAAAAGATCTTGGGGTGAGTATAACACCAGGCACATCTCCTGAAGCTCACATCAACCAAATAACTGCTGCAGCATATGGGCGCCTAGCAAACCTCAGAACAGCATTCCGACATCTTAATAAGGAATCATTCAGGACCCTGTACACCGTGTATGTTAGGCCCATATTGGAGTATGCGGCACCAGTTTGGAACCCACACCTAGCCAAGCACGTGAAGAAACTAGAGAAAGTGCAAAGGTTTGCAACAAGACTAGTCCCAGAGCTAAGAGGTATGTCCTACGAGGAGAGGTTAAGGGAAATCAACCTGACGACACTGGAGGACAGGAGAGATAGGGGGGACATGATAACGACATACAAAATACTGAGAGGAATTGACAAGGTGGACAAAGACAGGATGTTCCAGAGATTGGACACAGTAACAAGGGGACACAGTTGGAAGCTGAAGACACAGATGAATCACAGGGATGTTAGGAAGTATTTCTTCAGCCACAGAGTAGTCAGTAAGTGGAATAGTTTGGGAAGCGATGTAGTGGAGGCAGGATCCATGCATAGCTTTAAGCAGAGGTATGATAAAGCTCACGGCTCAGGGAGAGTGACCTAGTAGCGATCAGTGAAGAGGCGGGGCCAGGAGCTCGGACTCGACCCCCGCAACCTCAACTAGGTGAGTACAACTAGGTGAGTACACACACTCATACACACACACACACTCATACACACACACACTCATATACACTCATACACATACACACGCACACACAAACACACACAAACACACACACACAAACACACACACACACACACACACACACACACACACACACATACACAAACTCATACACACACGCACACACACTCATACACACACACACTCATACACACACACACTCATACACACACACACTCATATACACTCATACACATACACACGCACACACAAACACACACAAACACACACACACACACACACACACACACAGGAGCTTGGACTCGACCCCTGCAATCTCAACTAGGTGAGTGCACACACATACACACACACACACACACACACACACACACACACACACACACACACACACACACACACACACACACACACATGTGGTAATGCTTTATTTACAGCTAGCAAAGTCAGGGTATTTCTCCAGAATGGTCTGTAATATACCACTGTGGATAAAATACTTTGCCATTTCTTGAACATTTCTGAGCGAGTTGTTTCTAAATTCATTAATTTTATCACACTCCAGTACATAATGACGCAGGGTGTGACGAGATGAATCAGCGAAACATCTGGGAGTCGTAACATCATACACCAGACTGCAGTGAGCGAGCTAGCAGTCAAAGTGACACATCTTTGTGCAGGCTGCTCACTGAAGCTTGTGACACGAGGCTGACAGTGCCTGCCGACAGGGCTAACTGCGGCTTGACGAGTGTCATTCTCTCGACAGTTGGAGTTATAGCAGAGCTTAGTCTAAGCGTCCCCAGACTTGTTTCTCTACATATAACTACACTCTGAAGGTCTGGAGGTGTAGTGAAACAAATCTCGATGGGAATCGTAGCAGGTACGATTCTGCAAGGCATCACGAGCGACGAGCATTAGAGATTTCTGTACGAGAGGCTCAGACGCTCGTGCTGATTAATATCAGCTGTCAAACGCGCGGGTCACACCGGGTGACAAGTAACACTAGGTGCTACACAGTGGTCTGGGCTCAAGGCCACACAGAACACATGAAAAACTGCACACACCCGCACTGCACATGTGGTACTACATGGCTTCCACTAGCAAATTACGCTCTTCTGTGCAAAAATCGACACTAAGCTATACACGAACATGTGAGAACACTGACTGAGAGGAATTAACACACGACATATATCTTCTCTCAAACTTCTCGACAATACTGAAATAATTACTAGAGCACTCGATGTGACATCATGTGATGTCAGTCGTGACGTCGCGAGGTGACGTCAGCAGACGTTTCGAGGTGACGTCAGGCAGACATCATGACGTCATGAAGTCGGGCAGCATCGTGGATGACGTCGCGAAGTCGGGCAGCATTGTCGGAGACATCGTGAAGTCGGGCAGCATCGTCGGTGAAGTCATAGGAGTGATAGTGTGATGCGGCAGCAGACCACAGCATGTGGCCTGGGACGTCTGGCTTGGTAAGCCACGTGGCTTGTAGATCCACGTGACATCATCGACACCCCACGTGGCTTGTTCCACGTGGCCTCATGATCCACATGGCTTCGAGTGGCCTCGGGCACTGGGATACACAGCTCTGCCAATGTATTCACACGGAAAACAGCAGAAAACACAGCAGAGGGAGTGAGCAGTGGTTTAGTGTGGTGATAGATGAGTGAGGTGTGAGTAGGGTGAGCGTGAGTAAGGCGAGGAACGGCCACTTCCTCCTCCTCTCCCACCCACAAACACAGGGAGACACTCACACTGGACGCAGAAATCACCACAAACTCACCTCTTACTTGCCGAAATAGCTGTGCTGAGCTGAACAACAACGGCAGAGCCATACGCTGAACACCTGATTAAAAACAGTGTGGGACGCTGTGGCATGGGGTCACTGGGACGCGCCGCTTACAATTCTCCAAGAAATTTGGGAAATATCAGCTAGATCCTGCTTGTACCTGTGTCTGGATGCTGAAACGTGCAGATACAACATCAGGATAACTCGTTGAAAGACGGATGCTTCTTGTGTCCGGTGATAAAGTGAAGACTTCATTCCTCTTCCTTCCTCTCTCCGGGCAAACACACTGAACAGTGTTATCCAGCCAGGATAACCCAGGGTAGGGAGTGTTATCCAACCAGGATAACCCAGAGTAGGGAGTGTTATCCAACCAGGATAACCCAGAGTAGGGAGCATTATCCAGCCAGGATAACCCAGGAAAGGGAGTGTTATCCAGCCAGGATAACCCAGAGTAGGGAGCATTATCCAGCCAGGATAACCCAGGGTAGGGAGTGTTATCCAGCAAGGATAACCCAGGGTACTGAGTATTATAGAGCAAGGATAGCGAAAGAGTAGGGTATTGACCAGCCAGGATTACCCAGGGTAGGGAGTGTTAGCCACCCAGGATAACTCAGGGTAGGGAGTGTTAGCCACCCAGGGCAACTCAAGGTAGGGAGTGTTAGCCACCCAGGATACCCTGGGTAAGGAATGTTAGCCACCCAGGATAACTTAAGGTAGGGAGTGTTAGTCACCCAGGATAACCTGGGTAGGTAGTGTTAGCCACCCAGGGTAACTCAAGGTAGGGAGTGTTAGCCACCCAGGATACCCTGGGTAGGGAGTGTTAACCACCCAGGATACCCTGGGTAGGGAGTGTTAGCGACCCAGGGTAACTCAAGGTAGGGAGTGTTAGCCACCCAGGATACCCTGGGTAGGGAGTGTTAGCCACCCAGGGTAACTCAAAGTAGGGAGTGCTAGCCACCCAGGGTACCCTGGGTAGGGAGTGTTAGCCATCCAGGGTAACTCAAGGTAGGGAGTGTTGGCCACCCAGGATACACTGGGTAGGGAGTGTTAGGGACCCAGGGTAACTCAAGGTAGGGAGTGTTAGCCACCCAGGATACCCTGGGTAGGGAGTGTTAGCCACCCAGGATACCCTGGGTAGGGAGTGTTAGGGACCCAGGGTAACTTAAGGTAGGGAGTGTTAGCCACCCAGGATACCCTGGATAGGGAGTGTTAGCCATCCAGGGTAACTCAAGGTAGGGAGTGTTGGCCACCCAGGATTCCCTGGGTAGGGAGTGTTAGGGACCCAGGGTAACTCAAGGTAGGGAGTGTTAGCCATCCAGGATACCCTGGGTAGGGAGTGTTAGGGACCCAGGGTAACTTAAGGTAGGGAATGTTAGCCACCCAGGATACCCTGGATAGGGAGTGTTGGCCACCCAGGATACCCTGAGTAGGGAGTGTTAGGGACCCAGGGTAACTCAAGGTAGGGAGTGTTAGCCACCCACGATACCCTGGGTAGGGAGTGTTGGCCACCCAGGATACCCTGGGTAGGGAGTGTTAGGGACCCAGGGTAACTTAAGGTAGGGAGTGTTAGCCACCCAGGATACCCTGGGTAGGGAGTGTTGGGGACCCAGGGTAACTTAAGGTAGGGAGTGATAGCCACCCAGGATACCCTGGGTAGGGAGTGTTGGCCACCCAAGATACCCTGGGTAGGGAGTGTTAGGGACCCAGGGTAACTTAAGGTAGGGAGTGTTCGACACCCAGGATACCCTGGGTAGGGAGTGTTAGGGACCCAGGGTAACTCAAGGTAGGGAGTGTTAGCCACCCAGGATACCCTGGGTAGGAAGTGTTGGCCACCCAGGATACCCTGGGTAGGGAGTGTTAGGGACCCAGGGTAACTTAAGGTAGGGAATGTTAGCCACCCAGGATACCCTGGATAGGGAGTGTTGGCCACCCAGGATACCCTGAGTAGGGAGTGTTAGGGACCCAGGGTAACTCAAGGTAGGGAGTGTTAGCCACCCACGATACCCTGGGTAGGGAGTGTTGGCCACCCAGGATACCCTAGGTAGGGAGTGTTAGGGACCCAGGGTAACTTAAGGTAGGGAGTGTTAGCCACCCAGGATACCCTGGGTAGGGAGTGTTGGGGACCCAGGGTAACTTAAGGTAGGGAGTGATAGCCACCCAGGATACCCTGGGTAGGGAGTGTTGGCCACCCAAGATACCCTGGGTAGGGAGTGTTAGGGACCCAGGGTAACTTAAGGTAGGGAGTGTTCGACACCCAGGATACCCTGGGTAGGGAGTGTTAGGGACCCAGGGTAACTCAAGGTAGGGAGTGTTAGCCACCCAGGATACCCTGGGTAGGAAGTGTTGGCCACCCAGGATACCCTGGGTAGGGAGTGTTAGGGACCCAGGGTAACTCAAGGTAGGGAGAGTTAGCCACCCAGGACACCGTGGGTAGGGAGTGTTGGCCACCCAGGATACCTTGGGTAGGGAGTGTTAGCCACCCAGGATACCCTGGGTAGGGAGTATTGGCCACCCAGGATAACCTAGGTACAGGGTGTTGGCCACCCAGGATACCCTGGGTAGGGAGTGTTAGCCACCCAGGGTAACTCAAAGTAGGGAGTGCTAGCCACCCAGGGTATCCTGGGTAGGGAGTGTTAGCCACCCAGGGTAACTCAAGGTAGGGAGTGTTAGCCACCCAGGGTACCGTGGCTAGGGATTGTTAGCCACCCAGGGTAACTCAAGGTAGGAAGTGTTAGCCACCCAGGATACCCTGGGTAGGGAGTGTTAGCCATCCAGGGTAACTCAAGGTAGGGAGTGTTAGCCACCCAGGATACCTTGGGTAGGGAGTGTTAGCCACCCAGGATACCCTGGGTAGGGAGTATTGGCCACCCAGGATAACCTAGGTACAGGGTGTTGGCCACCCAGGATACCCTGGGTAGGGAGTGTTAGCCACCCAGGATACCCTAGGTAGAGAGTGTTGGCCACCCAGGATACCCTGGGTAGAGGGTGTTGGCCACCCAGGATACCCTGGGTAGGGAGTGTTAGCCACCCAGGATACCCTGGGTAGAGTGTGTTGGCCACCCAGGATACCCTGGGTAGGGAGTGTTAGCCACCCAGGATACCCTGGGTAGGAAGTGTTAGCCACCCAGGATACCCTGGGTAGGGAGTGTTAGCCACCCAGGATACCCTGGGTAGGGAGTGTTGACCACCCAGGATACCCTGGGTAGGGAGTGTTAGGGACCCGGGGTAACTGAAGGTAGGGAGTGTTAGCCACCCAGGGTACCCTGAGTAGGGAGTGTTGGCCACCCAGGATACCCTGGGTAGGGAGTGTTAGGGACCCAAGGTAACTCAAGGTAGGTAGTGTTAGCCACCCAGGAGCCCCTGGGTAGGAAGTGTTGGCCACCCAGGATACCCTGGGTAGGGAGTGTTAGCCACCCAGGATACCCTGGGTAGGGAGTATTGGCCACCCAGGATACCCTGGGTAGAGGGTGTTGGCCACCCAGCATACCCTGGGTAGGGAGTGTTAGCCACCCAGTATACACTGGGCAGAGTGTGTTGGCCACCCAGGATACCCTGGGTAGGGAGTGTTAGCCACCCAGGATACCCTGGGTAGGAAGTGTTAGCCACCCAGGATACCCTGGGTAGGGAGTGTTAGCCACCCAGGATACCCTGGGTAGGGAGTGTTAGGGACCCAGGGTAACTCAAGGTAGGGAGTGTTAGCCACCCAGGATACCCTGGGTAGGGAGTATTGGCCACCCAGGATACCCTGGGTAGAGGGTGTTGGCCACCCAGGATACCCTGGGTAGGGAGTGTTAGCCACCCAGGATACCCTGGGAAGAGAGTGTTGGCCACCCAGGATACCCTGGGTAGAGGGTGTTGGCCACCCAGGATACCCTGGGTAGGGAGTGTTGGCCACCCAGTATACCCTGGGTAGAGTGTGTTGGCCACCCAGGATACCCTGGGTAGGGAGTGTTAGCCACCCAGGATACCCTGGGTAGGAAGTGTTAGCCACCCAGGATACCCTGGGTAGGGAGTATTAGCCACCCAGGATACCCTGGGTAGGGAGTGTTGGCCACCCAGGATACCCTGGGTAGGGAGTGTTAGGGACCCAAGGTAACTCAAGGTAGGGAGTGTTAGCCACCCAGGGTACCCTGGGTAGGGAGTGTTTGCCACCCAGGATACCCTGTGTAGGGAGTGTTAGGGACCCAGGGTAACTTAACGTAGAGAGTGTTGGCCCCCAGGATACCCTGGGTAGGTAGTGTTAGGGACCCAGGGTAACTCAAGGTAGGGAGTGTTAGCCACCCAGGAGACCCAGGGTAGGAAGTGTTGGCCACCCAGGATACCCTGGGTAGGGAGTGTTAGGGACCCAGGGTAGCTCAAGGTAGGGAGTGTTAGCCACCCAGGATACCCTGGGTAGGGTGTGTTGGCCATCCAGGATACCCTGGGTAGGGAGTGTTAGCCAACCAGGATACCCTGGGTAGGGAGTGTTAGCCACCCAGGATACCCTGGGTAGGGAGTGTTGGCCACCCAGGATACCCTGGGTAGGGGGTGTTGGCCACCCAGGATACCCTGGGTAGGGAGTGTTAGCCACCCAGGATACCCTGGGTAGGAAGTGTTGGGCACCCAGGATACCCTGGGTAGGGAGTGTTAGCCACCCAGGATACCCTGGGTAGGGAGTGTTAGGGACCCAGGGTAACTCAAGGTAGGGAGTGTTAGCCACCCAGGATACCCTGGGTAGGAAGTGTTGGCCACCCAGGATACCCTGGGTAGGGAGTGTTAGGGACCCAGGGTAACTCAAGGTAGGGAGAATTAGCCACCCAGGACACCCTGGGTAGGGAGTGTTGGCCACCCAGGATACCTTGGGTAGGGAGTGTTAGCCACCCAGGATACCCTGGGTAGGGAGTATTGACCACCCAGGATACCCTGGGTAGAGGGTGTTGGCCACCCAGGATACCCTGGGTAGGGAGTGTTAACCACCCAGGATACCCTGGGTAGAGAGTGTTGGCCACCCAGGATACCCTGGGTAGAGGGTGTTGGCCACCCAGGATACCCTGGGTAGGGAGTGTTAGCCACCCAGGATACCCTGGGTAGGAAGTGTTAGCCACCCAGGATACCCTGGGTAGGGAGTGTTTGCCACCCAGGATACCCTGGGTAGGGAGTGTTGGCCACCCAGGATACCCTGGGTAGAGAGTGTTAGGGACCCAGGGTAACTGAAGGTAGGGAGTGTTAGCCACCCAGTGTACCCTGGGTAGGGAGTGTTGGCCACCCAGGATACCCTGTGTAGGGAGTGTCAGGGACCCAGGGTAACTTAAGGTAGGGAGTGTTGGCCACCCAGGATACCCTGGGTAGGGAGTGTTAGGGACCCAGGGTAACTCAAGGTAGGGAGTGTTAGCCACCTAGGATACCCTGGGTAGGGAGTGTTGGCCACCCAGGATACCCTGGGTAGGGAGTGTTGTCCACCCAGGATACCCTGGGTAGGGAATGTTAGCCACCCAGGATACCCTGGGTAGGGAGCATTGGCCACCCAGGATACCCTGGGTAGGGAGTGTTAGCCACCCAGGATACCCTGGGTAGGGAGTGTTAGCCACCCAGGATACCCTGGGTAGGGAGTGTTAGCCACCCAGGATACCCTGGGTAGGGAGTGTTAGCCACCCAGGATACCCTGGGTAGGGAGTGTTGTCCACCCAGGATACCCTGGGTAGGGAATGTTAGCCACCCAGGATACCCTGGGTAGGGAGCGTTGGCCACCCAGGATACCCTGGGTAGGGAGTGTTAGCCACCCAGGATACCCTGGGTAGGGAGTGTTAGCCACCCAGGATACCCTGGGTAGGGAGTGTTGTCCACCCAGGATACCCTGGGTAGGGAATGTTAGCCACCCAGGATACCCTGGGTAGGGAATGTTAGCCACCCAGGATACCCTGGGTAGGGAGTGTTGTCCACCCAGGATACCCTGGGTAGGGAATGTTAGCCACCCAGGATACCCTGGGTAGGGAGTGTTAGCCACCCAGGATACCCTGGGTAGGGAGTGTTGTCCACCCAGGATACCCTGGGTAGGGAATGTTAGCCACCCAGGATACCCTGGGTAGGGAATGTTAGCCACCCAGGATACCCTGGGTAGGGAGTGTTGTCCACCCAGGATACCCTGGGTAGGGAATGTTAGCCACCCAGGATACCCTGGGTAGGGAGTGTTGTCCACCCAGGATACCAAATTCAACTTCAATAACAAAAACATAAAGTGGGACCAAGTAAACCAAGTCCTAACCGATATAAGCTGGGAAGATATACTAAGCAACACAGACCCAAACTTATGCCTAGAACAGATTAACTCGGTGGCACTCGATGTATGCACAAGGCTTATTCCTCTAAGAAAAAGGAGGAGTAGATGTAAAATAGAAAGAGACAGGCGCTCCCTTTACAGGCGACGGAAAAGAATAACAGAGCGGCTAAAAGAGGTCAATATATCTGAAATGCGCAGGGAGACACTGGTCAGAGAAATAGCAAGCATCGAACTTAAGCTAAAAGAATCTTTTAGGAGTCAGGAATCGCGGGAAGAACTAAAAGCCATAAATGAAATCGAAAGAAACCCAAAGTATTTCTTCTCCTATGCCAAATCAAAATCGAGAACAACGTCCAGTATTGGGCCCCTACTTAAACAAGATGGGTCCTACACAGATGACAGTAAGGAAATGAGTGAGCTACTCAAGTCCCAATATGACTCAGTTTTTAGCAAGCCGCTAACCAGACTGAGAGTCGAAGATCAAAATGAATTTTTTATGAGAGAGCCACAAAATTTGATTAACACAAGCCTATTCGATGTTATCCTGACGCCAAATGACTTCGAACAGGCGATAAATGACATGCCCATGCACTCTGCCCCAGGGCCAGACTCATGGAACTCTGTGTTCATCAAGAACTGCAAGAAGCCCCTATCACGAGCCTTTTCCATCCTATGGAGAGGGAGCATGGACACGGGGGTCGTCCCTTAGTTACTAAAAACAACAGACATAGCCCCACTCCACAAAGGGGGCAGTAAAGCAACAGCAAAGAACTACAGACCAATAGCACTAACATCCCATATCATAAAAATCTTTGAAAGGGTCCTAAGAAGCAAGATCACCACCCATCTAGAAACCCATCAGTTACACAACCCAGGGCAACATGGGTTTAGAACAGGTCGCTCCTGTCTGTCTCAACTACTGGATCACTACGACAAGGTCCTAAATGCACTAGAAGACAAAAAAAATGCAGATGTAATATATACAGACTTTGCAAAAGCCTTCGACAAGTGTGACCATGGCGTAATAGCGCACAAAATGCGCGCTAAAGGAATAACAGGAAAAGTCGGTCGATGGATCTATAATTTCCTCACTAACAGAACACAGAGAGTAGTCGTCAACAGAGTAAAGTCCGAGGCAGCTACGGTGAAAAGCTCTGTTCCACAAGGCACAGTACTAGCTCCCATCTTGTTCCTCATCCTCATATCCGACATAGACAAGGATGTCAGCCACAGCACCGTGTCTTCCTTTGCAGATGACACCCGAATCTGCATGACAGTGTCTTCCATTGCAGACACTGCAAGGCTCCAGGCGGACATCAACCAAATCTTTCAGTGGGCTGCAGAAAACAATATGAAGTTCAACGATGAGAAATTTCAATTACTCAGATATGGTAAACATGAGGAAATTAAATCTTCATCAGAGTACAAAACAAATTCTGGCCACAAAATAGAGCGAAACACCAACGTCAAAGACCTGGGAGTGATTATGTCGGAGGATCTCAACTTCAAGGACCATAACATTGTATCAATCGCATCTGCTAGAAAAATGACAGGATGGATAATGAGAACCTTCAAAACTAGGGAGGCCAAGCCCATGATGACACTCTTCAGGTCACTTGTTCTATCAAGGCTGGAATATTGCTGCACTCTAACAGCACCTTTCAAGGCAGGTGAAATTGCCGACCTAGAAAATGTACAGAGAACTTTCACGGCGCGCATAACGGAGATAAAACACCTCAATTACTGGGAGCGCTTGAGGTTTCTAAACCTGTATTCCCTGGAACGCAGGAGGGAGAGATACATGATTATATACACCTGGAAAATCCTAGAGGGACTAGTACCGAACTTGCACACGAAAATCACTCACTACGAAAGCAAAAGACTTGGCAGACGATGCACCATCCCCCCAATGAAAAGCAGGGGTGTCACTAGCACGTTAAGAGACCATACAATAAGTGTCAGGGGCCCGAGACTGTTCAACTGCCTCCCAGCACACATAAGGGGGATTACCAACAGACCCCTGGCAGTCTTCAAGCTGGCACTGGACAAGCACCTAAAGTCAGTTCCTGATCAGCCGGGCTGTGGCTCGTACGTTGGTTTGCGTGCAGCCAGCAGCAACAGCCTGGTTGATCAGGCGCTGATCCACCAGGAGGCCTGGTCACAGACCGGGCCGCGGGGGCGTTGACCCCCGAAACTCTCTCCAGGTAAACTCTCCAGGTAAACCCTGGGTAGGGAATGTTAGCCACCCAGGATACCCTGGGTAGGGAGTGTTGTCCACCCAGGATACCCTGGGTAGGGAATGTTAGCCACCCAGGATACCCTGGGTAGGGAATGTTAGCCACCCAGGATACCCTGGGTAGGGAGTGTTGTCCACCCAGGATACCCTGGGTAGGGAATGTTAGCCACCCAGGATACCCTGGGTAGGGAATGTTAGCCACCCAGGATACCCTGGGTAGGGAGTGTTGTCCACCCAGGATACCCTGGGTAGGGAATGTTAGCCACCCAGGATACCCTGGGTAGGGAATGTTAGCCACCCAGGATACCCTGGGTAGGGAGTGTTGTCCACCCAGGATACCCTGGGTAGGGAATGTTAGCCACCCAGGATACCCTGGGTAGGGAATGTTAGCCACCCAGGATACCCTGGGTAGGGAGTGTTGTCCACCCAGGATACCCTGGGTAGGGAATGTTAGCCACCCAGGATACCCTGGGTAGGGAGTGTTAGCCACCCAGGATACCCTGGGTAGGGAGTGTTGTCCACCCAGGATACCCTGGGTAGGGAATGTTAGCCACCCAGGATACCCTGGGTAGGGAATGTTAGCCACCCAGGATACCCTGGGTAGGGAGTGTTGTCCACCCAGGATACCCTGGGTAGGGAATGTTAGCCACCCAGGATACCCTGGGTAGGGAGTGTTAGCCACCCAGGATACCCTGGGTAGGGAGTGTTGTCCACCCAGGATACCCTGGGTAGGGAATGTTAGCCACCCAGGATACCCTGGGTAGGGAGTGTTAGCCACCCAGGATACCCTGGGTAGGGAGTGTTGTCCACCCAGGATACCCTGGGTAGGGAATGTTAGCCACCCAGGATACCCTGGGTAGGGAGTGTTAGCCACCCAGGATACCCTGGGTAGGGAGTGTTGTCCACCCAGGATACCCTGGGTAGGGAGTGTTGTCCACCCAGGATACCCTGGGTAGGGAGTGTTGTCCACCCAGGATACCCTGGGTAGGGAGTGTTGTCCACCCAGGATACCCTGGGTAGGGAGTGTTAGCCACCCAGGATACCCTGGGTAGGGAGTGTTGTCCACCCAGGATACCCTGGGTAGGGAGTGTTGTCCACCCAGGATACCCTGGGAAGGGAGTGTTGTCCACCCAGGATACCCTGGGTAGGGAGTGTTGTCCACCCAGGATACCCTGGGTAGGGAGTGTTAGCCACCCAGGATACCCTGGGTAGGGAGTGTTAGCCACCCAGGATACCCTGGGTAGGGAATGTTAGCCACCCAGGATACCCTGGGTAGGGAATGTTAGCCACCCAGGATACCCTGGGTAGGGAGTGTTAGCCACCCAGGATACCCTGGGTAGGGAGTGTTAGCCACCCAGGATACCCTGGGTAGGGAATGTTAGCCACCCAGGATACCCTGGGTAGGGAATGTTAGCCACCCAGGAT
The DNA here is from genome assembly GCF_038502225.1 of Cherax quadricarinatus. Lineage (NCBI taxonomy): Eukaryota > Metazoa > Arthropoda > Malacostraca > Decapoda > Parastacidae > Cherax > Cherax quadricarinatus. Next base: position 77,379,692 of record NC_091294.1, read on the forward strand.
ACCCTGGGTAGGGAGTGTTGTCCACCCAGGATACCCTGGGTAGGGAATGTTAGCCACCCAGGATACCCTGGGTAGGGAGTGTTGTCCACCCAGGATACCCTGGGTAGGGAATGTTAGCCACCCAGGATACCCTGGGTAGGGAGTGTTGTCCACCCAGGATACCCTGGGTAGGGAATGTTAGCCACCCAGGATACCCTGGGTAGGGAGTGTTGTCCACCCAGGATACCCTGGGTAGGGAGTGTTGTCCACCCAGGATACCCTGGGTAGGGAGTGTTGTCCACCCAGGATACCCTGGGTAGGGAATGTTAGCCACCCAGGATACCCTGGGTAGGGAGTGTTGTCCACCCAGGATACCCTGGGTAGGGAGTGTTGTCCACCCAGGATACCCTGGGTAGGGAATGTTAGCCACCCAGGATACCCTGGGTAGGGAGTGTTGTCCACCCAGGATACCCTGGGTAGGGAGTGTTGTCCACCCAGGATACCCTGGGTAGGGAATGTTAGCCACCCAGGATACCCTGGGTAGGGAGTGTTGTCCACCCAGGATACCCTGGGTAGGGAGTGTTGTCCACCCAGGATACCCTGGGTAGGGAGTGTTGTCCACCCAGGATACCCTGGGTAGGGAGTGTTGTCCACCCAGGATACCCTGGGTAGGGAGTGTTGTCCACCCAGGATACCCTGGGTAGGGAGTGTTGTCCACCCAGGATACCCTGGGTAGGGAGTGTTGTCCACCCAGGAGTGTAGTAGCAGCAACAACAGTAGCAGTGTTACAAAAAACGCGATTCTAAAAGCTTAGAGATCTCCAGTGAATACTAGAAAGGACTGCCCTTCTAGCATCCAGCCTGTTACTGGGTTTTCGTAACAAGTAGTCAGTATCCTTGTCCAATTATCCATTAGAATTCAGTATAATTCAATAGTTCTTTAGGATTACAACTGGTAGGCTACTAACTAGGGAAATTAAAATTTAATAAATTTATTAAGTCTATAAGTTGTCTAGAGGTATATTATCAAATTAAATTAATTACAGCAATCAAAATAAAATCAATCTCTCGAGTTCAATAATATTGTGCTGAAAGCACATATCACATTTATAATTCTTAAGTACCGTCAGGTACATTAACATTTAATAAGATATTACAAATATGTACAAGTGTGTATGCGTGTAAGTGCTCTTAAGTAGTTAGCTATGTCTCAAGACTCGAATAAGACTTAAACAAGTGACTGACAAAGTCCTCAAATAAACTAACTTCTTGACCGACTGGCAACCCGAACAGTCTGCTTGAACAACAAAGAATGCTAAGCCCAATAGCAATGCAATATCAAGCGACTGCGACACAGAATCAGGAACAAGGAGATAATATAACGACACTAAGTAGGGACCATCTGCAGATCCTCCACAAAAGTTACAAAACTCCCATAATACTGAATCTTTGTTCAGCATAGGTAAAACTGTGACTGTGACAATACACAGGAACCAGTACAAAATTAGGTCAGAAGCTATAGCTAAGGACCTGAGATGTTCAGAGTGTCTATGTGACACACTACCTCAGTACAACGTCGAAAATCACAAAGTCTATACAATGTTCTGTGAATAAAGTTCTACAGAACTAACAAGAATAATGAGACAGACAATCTGTCCAACCACCAAGCGAGTCTCCAGCAGACTGACAATTTCACGAGAGGTGAGGACACCCCCCCCCTCGATCACGTGATAGCTACGTGGACAACTGCAGCTCAGAAGCCGGCAGTATAACGAGCGACAAGCGATAATTACAGTCGTTTGACAATCAAGCCTAACTGAGCACATTTTATAAACATCCTAACAACATAAGTCAAATAACAATATAACAGTCAAATAATAATATAAAGTCATACATTTACGATTTAGCTATTATCGCAAATATAAGCAATATAAAATTAAATGAAAAGGTAATATACATTACATATATACATAATAATCATTGTAACCCATTCAGGGGTTGCAACACCCCCCCAACACGACAGAGGGTCGCACTAGGAGTTGCATGAATGTCTTTCACATTATTTCTGGTTACTCATATCAATATTATTATCAAAATAAATATTAATCCGAGTCTCTTGTGCCAAGCACTTCTACAATTTCACAGCGTCCGTCACTAGGATATGTCTCTAGTTCTAGGGCGGTACACAGTATCGTATCTCTTCATACTCGTGGTTATGTACATCAGTGTAGAGACAGGATAGCGCTGACGAGCAGGGCACTTTGAGGCTCGATCATAGTAGAGGAGACTGCATTCCACTCTTAAGTAGTGGTTGTGGAATGCGAGGCAGTATGAACATCTGAGTATGAAACAGCTTAAGGTGTGTAGTGAGGGGGGGATCTGCGGCAAGACAGTGTTGCGTCACGCAGTACATCACCCGCACCACACTACCCACTCAAAACTTAGCTTGTCTCCTCCTCACACAACATTACTGTGAATATATAAATATAATAATTAGACATGACATGAGTATATATAGTTAATATGGGCTGGAGGGATTAAGTTACTTTACTGAATTTGACATAGCAAGTAACAAAACGTATTTGGGCATAAAATTACGTTAATTTAATGTAACTGATAATTATTAAGGACGAGACAGTGCGTCAGCAATTACATTACAATGACCACTTATGTGTTTTATACTAATAGAATAAGGTTGGATTCTGAGGGCCCACCTCATGATCCTAGCATTCTTACTCTTCATAGTATTTATATAAGTGAGTGGATTGTGGTCAGAAAAAACGTTAATTTTAAATGGGGAAGTGCCCAAATACACGTCAAAATGTTCCAAGGACACCACAAGAGCTAGAGCCTCTTTCTCAATAGTGGCATAATTTTTCTGGTGTCGTTTAAGCTTAGATGAATAGTAACATATAGGATGGAGAATATCAGTGGATGTTGACTGTTGGAGCAGCACAGCACCCACTGCATAGCCACTCGCATCTATATGTAAAAAGAAGGGAAGATTGAAATTAGGACTCTTCAACACAGGAGCAGAGGATAGCAAGCGCTTCAACCTTTTGAACGAGTCTGAACAATCTCTAGTCCAGGTGAACTGAACTTTGCTACTAGTAAGCTCAGTGAGAGGAGCTGCAATCTGAGAAAAGTTTAGACAGAACCTGCGATAATATCCTGCCATACCCAGGAATCTCTGTACTCCTTTCCTATCCTGTGGCACTGGAAATTCAGAAATTGCACGAACCTTAGCCTCAATAGGAGCAACCTCACCTTGGCCGATACAAAAGCCTAGATAGGTAATCTTGGCTTGACCAAAACTACATTTGGCTAAGTTGACAGTGAAGTTGTAGTGCGCCAGTCTCTCTAACAATGCTCTGAGACGCGTCAAGTGCTGTTCCCACTCGTCACTGTACACCACTAAGTCGTCAAGGTATGCTTCTACTCCTTCTAAGTTGTGAGTCAACTCGTTCATTATACGTTGGAATGAAGAAGCCGCGTTACATAGGCCGAAGGGGGTGACGAGGTAGTTAAATAATCCATCTTGAACAGTAAAAGCAGATATTTCTTGAGCACGTTCAGTAAGCGGGACTTGATAATAGCCTCGTAAGAGATCTAAACGGCTGACAAACTGGGCTCCTGACACACGGTCAATAAGGTCGTCAATGCGAGGTAGAGGATAACCATCAGGCAAGGTGACAGAGTTCACTTTCCTGTAATCAGTGCACATCCTGAAACTACCGTCAGGTTTAGGCACTAAAATACAGGGAGATGCCCATGGACTTTTACTGCGCTCAATAAGTCCATGAGACAACAGAAAATCAACCTCTTCTCTCAATGCTTTATGCTTTGTTGGACTCATCCTATATGGTGATTGCTTAATGGGTGATGCTCCCTGTACATCAACGTCATGTACACCCAGAGTACAACGTTTAGGAACATCACCGAACAATTCAGGGAAATGCAAAATCATGTTTTTAACATCACCAGCTTTATCAATTCCAAGGTTACTAAGAAAATCGTCTAGTGATTGTAGAGTCACTGAATTTTCTAAACGAACCTCTATACCTCTAGAGATGTCAGGTAGACTGACGTTATCTTCCTCTGTCCTAGGAAGAATAGAAGTAGTAGGTAGAGGACTAGCGTAGTATGCCTTAAGCTGGTTAACATGGTACACATGATTAGATTTCTTTTTCCCAGGCGTACGTACCAAATAATTTACGTCGCTAAGCTTTTTCACTACTTCCAGGGGACCATCATACCTGGCTTGTAGAGCATGACCTGGTACTAATTTCCGAGCCATCACCTTATCTCCTGCTTTAAAAGAACGAGAGACAGCACGCTTGTCATAATGTTGCTTCATTCTAGCTTGGGCTGAAACTAGGTTTTTCGAAGCTAGCTCTCTAGCGGCTGTCAAATGTTGCTGCATTAATGAAGGTGAAGTACTCAATGATGGATTTGATTTTCCTGTCCACACGTCTTTCAACACTGCGAGAGGACCACGCACTTGGTGTCCGAATATTAGTTCAAACGGACTAAATCCGAGACTTTCTTGCTCACTTTCTCTCATAGCGAACAGAAGAAAAGGTATACCCTCATCCCAGTCTCTAGAAAAATGTTCACAATAAGCTCTCATCATGGACTTCAATGTCTGATGAAATCTCTCTAGAGCACCTTGTGACTGGATGATAACTGGTTGAAAGTACAGACTTTATTCCTAGGTGGGATAATGCTTCTCAAAAGATCTTAGAAGTAAAATTAGATCCCTGATCTGATTGTATCTCTCGTGGCAATCCAACCTGGGAGAAAAATTTCATCAGCGCTCTCACAATAGCACGAGCATTAATTTTTCTCATAGGAATAGCTTCGGGATAGCGTGTTGCAGCGTCCATAATAGTAAATAAGTATTGGTTTCCTAGTTTGGTTCTAGGCAAAGGACCAACACAATCAATAATAAGACGTGAGAATGGTTCACCATGCACGGTGATAGGAATTATTATTATTATAATCAAAAAGAAGCGCTAAGCCACAAGGACTATACAGCTGTGATAGGAATGAGAGGCGCAGGTGGAGGTGTGTGCGCTGGCTTGCCTGTCACTTGACACACGTGGCAACGTCGCACATGATCAGCTACTGTTTCCTTCATCTTTGGCCAAGTAAAATGTTTTGCCAGTTTACCGAGTGTCTTCTTGACACCCAAATGTCCTCCAATGGGACTATTGTGAGCAAAATCAATGGCTTGTTCACGAAATGTAACTGGTAACACAACGAGATGCTTAACTGTGTTGGAAACACTATCAGCTGACAACTTACATGTAGTTTTCTCCATCAGTACACCGTTACTATAATAGTAACAATTATCGAGATCCTTTGCTTCACTCTCAGTAACTGCTATATCTCTCAGTCTTTCCAGTGACTGATCAACAAACTGATCCTTGATTAAATCATCATGAGTAAGAAATTTAACGTCAGTTGTGTCCTGACTAGGTTGATGACCGGGGGGAGTCAGTGTTAATGATCCTGGGCGCAGAGCGTCACTAAACAACATATTCAACCCCAAATCATTGTCATCCACTAACTCAACAGGAGACAAGGATGGTTGTTGTATCTTTGACATAGCTCTAGTAATTGCGCTGAGAGGAAATAAAATAGGTTTCTCTCTACAAGCTTTAATGGCATAATTATCATCAGTGTTATTATCAATCACAAGTGGTTCTTTACATATACCAGCATGAAGGATATCGTTCCCTATCAACAAGTCCACTGACCTGATGGGAAATACACCACTGGATATACCCACTGAAATATAACCAGTATAATAGCTTGTTTCAATATAAACTTTGTGCAGAGGCACTTTACAGCCCCTCCATAGGCTTCTAACAATACATCTATCTTGCAATAGGTATCGTCAGTTATGGGCAGTACATCTTCTCTTAATAACGTGAGATAACTGCCAGTGTCTCTGAAAGTAATTATCTCAGTTAGATGTGATTCGTCAAATCCTACTTTATCTCTCGAAAAGTAAGGACTCATAGCTGAACGAATCTTTTCGTCAGATACACTTTCTGACACTAGTCATCTATCCTGAGTAACATTATCTAAAACAGTAGGATCAGAGGCATTGCTAGGCTTTTGGTGTCTTTGTTGCACGGAAGAGGATACGACTTGAGTGGGGGCGCCAGCCGCACGACTGTTTCTCGTATCTCTTTCTAACTTACAGCAATACTCTCTAGTATGTCCTTTTCTGTTACAATAGGTACATTTAACTTTCTTCTTCTCGATACCAGATTTCTGTCTAGCCACAGAGACAGATTCAGGATTGTGAGTTTTCCTGGTAAAGGTACGAGAAGTTGCAGTAGCAGGTACATCAGGCCGGCAATGAGCAACTGATTTAGGTTGCCAACTTCTAGGACAATTTTTAGTAACCTTGTTTCTCTGTGTTTTAGTACGTACAAGTTTGTGAGAAATCTCGTAATTGTCTGCTAATGCTGCAGTTTCCAGAATATCTGAGGTAGTATGATCGATCAGATATTCTTGTATGTCAGCAGACATACAGTTGTTAAACTCTTCGTGTAGTAACAACTGAACTAGACTGTCGTAGTTGGTACACTTAGCAGCTCTAGTCCACCTCTCAAATGCAACTTTTTTCTCACGAGCAAACTCTACACAAGTTTGATCTTGTCGTCGTTGTAACGTACGAAATGCTCTTTGATAACTTACAGGTAACAAGTTATACGTCTCTAGAATAGTTTGTTTGACAGCGTCATAACTAATGTACTTAGCAAATGGCAAAGCAGACGTACAAGTTTGAGCTCTTCCTGTCAAACCCCTCAAGGAAGGTTCCTTGATGTTGGTGAGGGGCTCTTGATTTAGGGAATTGGATCTGTGCTCCAGTTCCCCGAATTAAGCCTGAATGCCTTCCACATCCCCCCCCCCCAGGCGCTGTATAATCCTCCGGGTTTAGCGCTTCCCCCTTGATTATAATAATAATAATCTTCCTGTCAAAGCAGTATGAAGCAATGTTGCCCAGTGCTTACGTGGCCAGTTCATAGCACGAGCCTGGTTCTCAAACACATCAAAATATGTGTCTAAGTCACTTTCAAAAAACTTAGGAACCATAGATGCAGCTTTCTGCACATTAAATGTGTCCTGTGATATATCAGTCTGTTGTCTTCCCAGACGAACATTTTCTCTTTGGAAATCTTCTTCGTTCAATCTCCTCTGTGCCTCTATTTGTGCAGTCTGCAACATAATGAGGCGTTCAAACCTCTCAAACTGTTCCTGAGAGATAGGACCAGTAGGTAATGGAGGAGTAGGGAAATTAACATGGTCTGGACGGTCCTTAGGTCGGACACTTCGTCCAGCCGTCTCTAGTGTGTCTAGATCTGGTCTAGGATAAGTAAATACAGGTGTAGTATACACTGTACTAGTATTAGGCTGTGTCATACTACTAGCTATACTCTGTACTATAGTGTCAGTGAAGGAAGGAGCGAGCGAGAACTGATCTACACTAGGCTCAGACACTAGGCTCACTTCTGCTCTAGTTGCTCTTTCTTCAACTTCAAATAGAGTCATACTTCCTAATTGTGACACTAGGCTTTCTGAATCTGAATCATAATCAGACATCTCTGTATGAGCCGGAAACAATATATCTTTAATTAACGCTCTGACAGTTTCAGCGGTGTAATTCCTGTTATACGTCACACCGAGATATTTGGCTACTTGCCAACACGTCTGAAGTTTTAATGTACTTAACTCAGACAAAGTCAGAGTATCAATTAACTGTTTCACTTTAGCATACATCACGAAAATAATTGTACTACGAGAGAGTGATTATGGGAAACTATAATCCTAATAGGAATTTTAGTGTTGGTTGTCTTAGAGCTAGAGCTCATAAACAGTATTTCCATCTCCTTGGATCAAGAGACTCAGTCAGGTACATACATCCACCTGGTATGTTGTACAAGACTAAACTCAAAGTCTTCAGATTAGGAAAGTACTCAGAGTGTTTGACCATAGAAGTACTAGTTTGTCAAACTGGACAATTTCTCCAACACCTTTGATCAAGAGCATCCCGGACAGGCCCCCATTTGTTACAAAAAACGCGATTCTAAAAGCTTAGAGATCTCCAGTGAATACTAGAAAGGACTTCCCTTCTAGCATCCAGCCTGTTACTGGGTTTTCGTAACAAGTAGTCAGTATCCTTGTCCAATTATCCATTAGAATTCAGTATAATTCAATAGTTCTTTAGGATTACAACTGGTAGGCTACTAACTAGGGAAATTAAAATTTAATAAATTTATTAAGTCTATAAGTTGTCTAGAGGTATATTATCAAATTAAATTAATTACAGCAATCAAAATAAAATCAATCTCTCGAGTTCAATAATATTGTGCTGAAAGCACATATCACATTTATAATTCTTAAGTACCGTCAGGTACATTAACATTTAATAAGATATTACAAATATGTACAAGTGTGTATGCGTGTAAGTGCTCTTAAGTAGTTAGCTATGTCTCAAGACTCGAATAAGACTTAAACAAGTGACTGACAAAGTCCTCAAATAAACTAACTTCTTGACCGACTGGCAACCCGAACAGTCTGCTTGAACAACAAAGAATGCTAAGCCCAATAGCAATGCAATATCAAGCGACTGCGACACAGAATCAGGAACAAGGAGATAATATAACGACACTAAGTAGGGACCATCTGCAGATCCTCCACAAAAGTTACAAAACTCCCATAATACTGAATCTTTGTTCAGCATAGGTAAAACTGTGACTGTGACAATACACAGGAACCAGTACAAAATTAGGTCAGAAGCTATAGCTAAGGACCTGAGATGTTCAGAGTGTCTATGTGACACACTACCTCAGTACAACGTCGAAAATCACAAAGTCTATACAATGTTCTGTGAACAAAGTTCTACAGAACTAACAAGAATAATGAGACAGACAATCTGTCCAACCACCAAGAGAGTCTCCAGCAGACTGACAATTTCACGAGAGGTGAGGACACCCCCCCCCCTCGATCACGTGATAGCTACGTGGACAACTGCAGCTCAGAAGCCGGCAGTATAACGAGCGACAAGCGATAATTACAGTCGTTTGACAATCAAGCCTAACTGAGCACATTTTATAAACATCCTAACAACATAAGTCAAATAACAATATAACAGTCAAATAATAATATAAAGTCATACATTTACGATTTAGCTATTATCGCAAATATAAGCAATATAAAATTAAATGAAAAGGTAATATACATTACATATATACATAATAATCATTGTAACCCATTCAGGGGTTGCAACAAGCAGCAACAACAGTAGCAACAACAACAGTAGCAACAACAACAGTAGCAGCAACAACAGTAGCAGCAACAACAGTAGCAACAACAACAGTAGCAACAACAACAGTAGCAACAACAACAGTAGCAACAACAACAGTAGCAACAACAACAGTAGCAACAACAACAGTAGCAACAACAACAGTAGCAACAACAACAGTAGCAGCAACAACAGTAGCAACAACAACAGTAGCAACAACAACAGTAGCAACAACAACAGTAGCAACAACAACAGTAGCAACAACAACAGTAGCAGCAACAACAGTAGCAACAACAACAGTAGCAGCAACAACAGTAGCAGCAACAACAGTAGCAGCAACAACAGTAGCAACAACAACAGTAGCATCAATAACAGTAGCAACAACAACAGTAGCAGCAACAACAGTAGCAGCAACAACAGTAGCATCAATAACAGTAGCAACAACAACAGTAGCAGCAACAACAGTAGCAGCAACAACAGTAGCATCAATAACAGTAGCAACAACAACAGTAGCAGCAACAACAGTAGCAGCAACAACAGTAGCATCAATAACAGTAGCAACAACAACAGTAGCAGCAACAACAGTAGCAGCAACAACAGTAGCATCAATAACAGTAGCAACAACAACAGTAGCAGCAACAACAGTAGCAGCAACAACAGTAGCATCAATAACAGTAGCAACAACAACAGTAGCAGCAACAACAGTAGCAACAACAACAGTAGCATCAATAACAGTAGCAACAACAACAGTAGCAGCAACAACAGTAGCAGCAACAACAGTAGCATCAACAACAGTAGCATCAATAACAGTATCAACAACAACAGTAGCAACAACAACAGTAGCAACAACAACAGTAGCAACAACAACAGTAGCAACAACAACAGTAGCAACAACAACAGTAGCAACAACAACAGTAGCAACAACAACAGTAGCAACAACAACAGTAGCAGCAACAACAGTAGCAGCAACAACAGTAGCATCAACAACAGTAGCATCAATAACAGTATAGCAACAGTAGCATCAACAACAGTAGCAATAACAACAGTAGCAACAACAACAGTAGCAAAAACAAAAGTAGGAACAACAACAGTAGCAACAACAACAGTAGCAACAACAACAGTAGCAATAACAACAGTAGCAACAACAACAGAAGCAAAAACAAAAGTAGGAACAACAACAGTAGCAACAACAACAGTAGCAGCAACAACAGTAGCATCAATAACAGTTTACCTGGAGAGAGTTCCGGGGGTCAACGCCCCCGCGGCCCGGTCTGTGACCAGGCCTCCTGGTGGATCAGAGCCTGATCAACCAGGCTGTTACTGCTGGCTGCACGCAGACCAATGTACGAGCCACAGCCCGGCTGATCAGGAACCGACTTTAGGTGCTTGTCCAGTGCCAGCTTGAAGACTGCCAGGGGTCTATTGGTAATCCCCCTTATGTATGCTGGGAGGCAGTTGAACAGTCTCGGGCCCCTGACACTTATTGTATGGTCTCTTAACGTGCTAGTGACACCCCTGCTTTTCATTGGGGAGATGTTGCATCGTCTGGTAAGTCTTTTGCTTTCGTAGTGAGTGATTTTCGTGTGCAAGTTCGGTACTAGTCCCTCTAGGATTTTCCAGGTGTATATAATCATGTATCTCTCCCTCCTGCGTTCCAGGGAATACAGGTTTAGGAACCTCAAGCGCTCCCAGTAATTGAGGTGTTTTATCTCCGTTATGCGCGCCGTGAAAGTTCTCTGTACATTTTCTAGGTCGGCAATTTCACCTGCCTTGAAAGGTGCTGTTAGTGTGCTGCAATATTCCAGCCTAGATAGAACAAGTGACCTGAAGAGTGTCATCATGGGCTTGGCCTCCCTAGTTTTGAAGGTTCTCATTATCCATCCTGTCATTTTTCTTGCAGATGCGATTAATACAATGTTATGGTCCTTGAAGGTGAGATCCTCCGACATGATCACTCCCAGGTCTTTGACGTTGGTGTTTCGCTCTATTTTGTGGCCAGAATTTGTTTTGTACTCTGATGAAGATTTAATTTCCTCGTGTTTGCCATATCTGAGTAATTGAAATTTCTCATCGTTAAACTTCATATTGTTTTCTGCAGCCCACTGAAAGATTTGGTTGATGTCCGCCTGGAGCCTTGCAGTGTCTGCAATGGAAGACACTGTCATGCAGATTCGGGTGTCATCTGCAAAGGAAGACACGGTGCTGTGGCTGACATCCTTGTCTATGTCGGATATGAGGATGAGGAACAAGATGGGAGCGAGTACTGTGCCTTGTGGAACAAAGCTTTTCACCGTAGCTGCCTCGGACTTTACTCTGTTGACGACTACTCTCTGTGTTCTGTTAGTGAGAAAATTATAGATCCATCCACCGACTTTTCCTGTCATTCCTTTAGCACGCATTTTGTGCGCTATTACGCCATGGTCACACTTGTCGAAGGCTTTTGCAAAGTCTGTATGTATTACATCTGCATTCTTTTTGTCTTCTAGTGCATTTAGGACCTTGTCGTAGTGATCCAATAGTTGAGACAGACAGGAGCGACCTGTTCTAAACCCATGTTGCCCTGGGTTGTGTAACTGATGGGTTTCTAGATGGATGGTGATCTTGCTTCTTAGGACCCTTTCAAAGATTTTTATGATATGGGATGTTAGTGCTATTGGTCTGTAGTTCTTTGCTATTGCTTTACTGCCACCTTCGTGGAGTGGGGCTATGTCTGTTGTTTTTAGTAACTGTGGGACGACCCCCGTGTCCATGCTCCCTCTCCATAGGATGGTAAAAGCTCGTGATAGGGGCTTCTTGCAGTTCTTGATGAACACGGAGTTCCATGAGTCTGGCCCTGGGGCAGAGTGCATGGGCATGTCATTTATCGCCTGTTCGAAGTCATTTGGCGTCAGGATAACATCAGATAAGCTTGTGTTAACCAAATTCTGTGGCTCTCTCATAAAAAATTCATTTTGATCTTCGACTCTCAGTCTGGTTAGCGGCTTGCTAAAAACTGAGTCATATTGGGACTTGAGTAGCTCACTCATTTCCTTGCTGTCATCTGTTTAAGTAGGGGCTCAATACTGGACGTTGTTCTCGACTTTGATTTGGCATAGGAGAAGAAATACTTTGGGTTTCTTTCGATTTCATTTATGGCTTTTAGTTCTTCCCGCGATTCCTGACTCCTATAAGATTCTTTTAGCTTAAGTTCGATGCTTGCTATTTCTCTGACCAGTGTCTCCCTACGCCTTTCAGATATATTGACCTCTTTTAGCCGCTCTGTTATTCTTTTCCGTCGCCTGTAAAGGGAGCGCCTGCCCCTTTCTATTTTACATCTACTCCTCCTTTTTCTTAGACTTAGAGGAATAAGCCTTGTGCATACATCGAGCGCCACCGAGTTAATCTGTTCTAGGCATAAGTTGTGGTCTGTGGAGTAAATTGAAATTTGTCTTCCTGTTGTTTTTCGCAGCCCATTTAAGGTTTTGGCTGATGTTCACAATGATCCCAGTAAGGTATCCCAGTATTGTATAACACCAGTATCCTGTACCTCAGTGATCCCAGTAAGGTATCCCAGTATTGTATAACACCAGTATCCTGTACCTCAGTGATCCCAGTAAGGTATCCCAGTATTGTATAACACCAGTATCCTGTACCTCAGTGATCCCAGTAAGGTATCCCAGTATTGTATAACACCAGTATCCTGTACCTCAGTGATCTCAGTAAGGTATCCCAGTATTGTATAACACCAGTATCCTGTACCTCAGTGATCCCAGTAAGGTATCCCAGTATTGTATAACACCAGTATCCTGTACCTCAGTGATCCCAGTAAGGTATCCCAGTATTGTATAACACCAGTATCCTGTACCTCAGTGATCTCAGTAAGGTATCCCAGTATTGTATAACACCAGTATCCTGTACCTCAGTGATACCAGTAAGGTATCCCAGTATTGTATAACACCAGTATCCTGTACCTCAGTGATCTCAGTAAGGTATCCCAGTATTGTATAACACCAGTATCCTGTACCTCAGTGATCCCAGTAAGGTATCTCAGTATTGTATAACACCAGTATCCTGTACCTCAGTGATCCCAGTAAGGTATCCCAGTATTGTATAACACCAGTATCCTGTACCTCAATCATCCCAGATCATGGACTGGTGGGATACAATACTGGGTGGGATACCTTTCCGAGATCACACAAAATCCAAATTTTTTTGGTCATTTAAACGTAATTCTTACAACCGCTGTTAATCCTGTTCGTCTCTTTACTCTTATTTCTTCTATTCTTGTTATTCCTGTAAGAAGCAGGTAAGAAGGAATCAAGATAAACACAAAAACATTCATATTTTTATTAAAAAATTATAACAGAAAAAAGGGATCAGTAAATTATTTGTTTATATATTTCGCAAATCACTGATATAGTCATTATACTGAGTACTGAAAATAACAGTCTGCTTGATCACACACGCTCTCTCTCATACACATATTGAAGCTTTCCAAATCTCATAGGAATATCTTTGTGTGGTTCTCCATGTTAGATTGATGCTAACCTTCCTTAAGTGCAGTTTCTGTATGTCCCATTTGTTTCAGGTGGTGCTCCATTATTCTTTCCTCTTTCTATATTATCTAACGAATTCCATAAGGGTTATGTAGTGCTGTCCTTTTTCTGTGAATTCCCAGCAAGGTGTCTCTTAGATCTGATGTTGAGTGTTTATCAGCAACTGGGGGTCAACGCCCCCGGGGTCTGGTCCATGACCAGGTCTCGTGGTGGATCAGGACCTGATCAACCAGGCTGTTACTGCTGGCTGCATAATGAGTAACTCACTACATCTGTTGCTCATTTAGCTTAAAACACAGAAGAGTGAACTAGATTTGTGGATTGTCTGTGTACACTGTTGCAAAGTGCCCATCAGGCCACCAGGAGGAACTAGAACAGCAGTGGTAGTAAACACTAGGAAATTCTGAGATCAATTAGAGGAGACATAGCAGAGATGCCCTCGACAGGACCAGGAGATATAACTGAACACCCTCAAGAAGTGCGTTGAAAATGGCAAACAATACCGGCAAGTTATTAAGACATGTGTGCAAGAGTTGTGTATCTTTCTTGTTGCAACATTTCGCCTGCACAGACTTCTTCAGTCAAATACAGAGGCAGCATATGATGTAATCAGTCCAGCCTTGGAGAAATAGTATTTGAGGTGGTCAGTCCCTCAGCCTGGAGAAGAGTTCAGCTCCATGGCCTGTAACGATATGAGGCTGAAGCATGGGAATGGGGGTCTTAAATACTGTCCAAGGTGAGGTTGAAAATCTGGAAGACGTTGTAAGGGACGGGATTCACTAGTGGAAGACAGGTCCATCTGAAATCCAACCCTTCTCACTCATAACTAGTAAATACGCGATGAAGAACGGAAGATGTCCTCTGTACAGGGACTGCCCACCTCATATCTCCAAGGTGGATGGAATGATTACTACACCTGCTGCCACTATTTGACTGATGAAACCTGCTGTGTAGGTGAAACGTTTCAACAATAGATACCCAACTGTTGCACATGTGTCTTAATCTTCACTCCCAAGTACAGGAGCTGTAAGCCAACTATCTCAAGATTATTATTATTATTATCAAAAAGAAGCGCTAAGCTACTATCTCAAGAGGCCCAGGAGCTGGAGCCTAACCCTCTAAATCACACACACAAAATTTAAATGCACTTTCAGCTTATTAATTTACCGGGCGTCACGAACCAACAAAACCAAAATATAAATATACTTGAATATAGAATGTAAAAATGAGGAGAAATAGGATAGACGTGTTGAGAGCTTCGAGAAGTTACAATGTTGAGAGTCAGAGAGGTAAGACATTGTTATTGTGATCAAAACTAAACCCTAAACCAACAAGGGTATTGCAAGACGATGATGATGATAGTGTTACTTGGGGTCAACTTGTGTAAGTTAAGTGACGTCTAGTGTGCTGATGGTTGTGTTAGTTACCATTTTGTCCTAGGCACATGTCGATTAGACACTAGGCCTGCTGTATATGCATGCGTGTGCGTATGTACTCGCCTATTTGTGGTTGCAGGGGCTGATTCATAGCTCCTTGCCCCGCCTCTTCAAGCTGTTCCACTGCCTGACAACTCTATGACTGAAGAAATACTTCCTAACATCCCTCTGACTCATCTGAGTCTTCAGCTTCCATTTGTGACCTCTTGTTTCTGTGTCCCCTCCCTGGAACATCCTGTCTTTGTCCACCTTGTCTATTCTGCACAGTATTTTATATGTCATTATCATGTCTCCCCTGACCCTCCTGTCCTCCAGTGTCGTCAGGCCAATTTCCCTTAACCTTTCTTTGCAGGACAATCCCCGTAGCTCTGTGACTAGTCTTGTTGAAAACCTTTGAACTTTCTCTAATTTCTTGACGTGCTTGACTACCTGGAGTTTACCTGGTTTACTTGGAGAGTTCCGGGGGTCAACGCCCCCGCGGCCCGGTCTGTGACCAGGCCTCATGGTGGATCAGAGCCTGATCAACCAGGCTGTTACTGCTGGCTGCACGCAAACCAACGTACGAGCCACAGCCCGGCTGGTCAGGTACCGACTTTAGGTGCTTGTCCAGTGTCAGCTTGAAGACTGCCAGGGGTCTGTTGGTAATCCCCCTTATGTATGCTGAGAGGCAGTTGAACAGTCTCGGGCCCCTGACACTTATTGTATGGTCTCTTAACGTGCTAGTGACACCCCTGCTTTTCATTGGGGGGATGTTGCATCGTCTGCCAAGTCTTTTGCTTTCGTAGTGAGGATTCCAAACTTGTGCTGCATACTCCAGTATAGCCTGACGTAAATGGTGAACAGAGTCTTGAACGATTCCTTACTGAGGTATCGGAACGCTATCCTTAGGTTTGCCAGACGCCCGTACGCTGCAGCAGTTATCTGATTGATGTGCACCTCAGGAGATGTGCTCGGTGTTATACTCACCCCAAGATCTTTTTCCTTGAGTGAGATTTGCAGTCTTTGGCCACCTACACTATACTGTATCTGCAGTCTTCTCTGCCCTTCCCAGATCTTCATGATTTTGCATTTGGCAGGGTTAAATTCAAGAAGCCAGTTGCTGGACCAGGATTGTAGTCTATCCAGGTCTCTTTGTAGTCCTGCCTGATCCTCAACCGATTTGATTCTCCTCATTAACCTCACATAATCTGCAAACAAGGACACTTTCTGAGTCTATCCCTTCCGTTATGTCATTCACATATACCAAAAACAGCACAGGTCCTAGGACTGACCCCTGTGGAACCCCGCTTGTCACAGGCGCCCACTCTGACACCTCGTCATGTACCACAACTCATTGTTGCCTCCTTGTCAGGTATTCTCTGATCCATTGCAGTGCCTTTCCTATTTTGTGTGCCTGATCCTCTAGGTTTTGCAGTAACCTCTTGTGAGAAACTGTGTCGAAGGCCTTCTTGCAGTCCAAGAAAATGCAGTCTATCTACCACTCTCTCTCTTGTCTTACTTCTGTCACCTTGTCATAAAACTCCAGTAGGTTTGTGACACAGGATTTTCTTTCCCTGAAACCGTGCTGGTTGTCGATTATACACTTGTTTCTTTCCAGGTGCTCCACCACTCTCCTCCTGATGATTTTCACCATGACTTTGCATACTATACACGTTAGTGACACAGGTCTGTAGTTTAATGCCTTGTGTCTTTTTTTTTTTTGAAATGGGACTACATTTGACATCTTCCATACCTCAGGGAGTTGCCCAGTTTCAATGGATGTGTTGAAGATCTTTGTTAGTAGCACACACAGCATCTCTGCTCCCTCTCTAAGGACCCACAGAGAGATGTTGTCTGGTCCCACCGTGTTTAAGGTATCATGTTCACATAGCAGCTTCTTCACCTCCACTTCGGTTATTTGTAGCTCATCCAGCACTTGTTGGTGTACCTCCCTGTTCTGATTTCCAGGACTCTTACTGGTTTCCACTGTAAATACTTCCTTAAATCTCGTGTTGAGCTCCTCGCATACCTCTTGGTCGTTTCTTGTGAACTCCCAATCATCCTTCCTCAGTCTAATTACCTGGTCCTTGACAGTTGTTTTCCTCCTGATGTGGCTATACAACAGCTTTGGCTCAGACTTGACTTTTAATGCTATGTCATTTTCGTATTGTCGCTAAGCCTCCCTTATCTGTGCATATTCGTTTCTGGCTCTTGGGCTGATCCCTTTATTTTCCTGGGTCCTTTGTCTTCTGTACCTTTTCCATTCTCTAGTACACCTAGTTTTTGCCTCCCTACACCTTTGGGTGAACCAAGGACTCGTTCTGGTCTTCCCATTATTTCTGCTTCCCTTGGGAACAAACCTCTCCTCTGCCTCATTGCGTTTTGTTGTAGCATAGTCTATGATTTCTTTTACTGGTTTTCCTGCCAGTTCTCTCCCCCACTGAACGTCTTGCAGGAAGTTCCTCATGCTTATGTAGTCCCCCCTTTTGTAGTTTTTTTTCCCCCATCCTATTCCTGCTACTCTCCACTTGTAGCTCAATTATGTAGTCAAAGCACAGAACCACATGATCACTAGCTCTTAGGGGCCTTTCATACACGATATCCTCGATGTCCGAACTACTCAAGGTGAATACAAGGTCCAGTCTTTCTGGATCATCCTCACCTCTCTGGTGTGTGTGTGTGTGTGTGTGTGTGTGTGTGTGTATGTGTGCTCACCTAGTTGTGGTTGCAGGGGTCGAGTCACAGCTTTTGGCCCCCCGCCTCTTCACTGGCCGCTACTAGATCACTGGCCGCTACTAGAGCTACTGGCCACCACTAGAGCTTTATCATACCTCTTCTTAAAGCTATGTATGGATCGTGCCTCCACTACATCACTTCCCAGACTATTCCACTTCCTGACAACTCTGTGACTGAAGAAATACTTCCTAACATCCCTGCGATTCATCTGCGTCTTCAACTCCCAACTGTGACCCCCTGTTGCTGTGTCTCATCTCTGGAACATTCTTGTTGCAAACCTTTGCACTTTCTCTAATTTCCTTACATGTCTGGCTAGGTGCGGGTTGCAAACTGGTGTTGCATACTCCAATATAGGCCTAATGTACACGGTGTACATTATTAATACTACACTGTAGTATAAATACCTACCCAAAACATTACTGCCTTACACCCAATTGTAGCATTCTCTGACTGTAAACTACTTTCAACAACTCACAATGTTATATTCCCACAATATAATTTCAGTATTTATTATTGAAACTATTGTAATTAGAGTAAAATTACTGTCTACTATAAATAAAAAAAAGATGTGTAACTTAAACAATGATCAATTTATTATTAAGTAGTGTGTAAGTCATTAAATTAAGTCTGCCCATAATACCTAGACATGATAGTGGATCTTTGTACTGCAACTCATTATTGTAATTTCATAATCTCAATGCAATCTTGCAAAGAAATAAATTTTGTTTTTGTTTGTTTGTAAGATATCGGAATGCTGTTCTGAGGTTTGCTAGGCGCCCATATGCTGCAGCAGTTATTTGGTTGATGTGCGCTTCAGGAGATGTGCCTGGTGTTATACTCACCCCAAGATCTTTTTCCTTGAGTGAGGTTTGTAGTCTCTGGCCCCCTAGACTGTACTCCATCTGCAGTCTTCTTTGCCTTTCCTCAATCTTCATGACTTTGCACTTGGTGGGGTTGAACTCCATTAGCCAGTTGCTGGACCAGGCCTGCAGCCTGTCCAGATCCCTTTGTAGTTCTTCCTGTTCCTTGTCCGACTGAATTCTTCTCATCAACTTCACATCATCTGCAAACAGGGACGCTTCCGAGTCTATTCCTTCCGTCATATCATTCACAGATATCAGAAACAGCACTGGTCCTAGAACTGACCCCTGTGGAACCCCGCTCTTTACAGGCGCCCACTGTGATACCTCGTCACATACCATGACTCGCTGTTACCTCCCTGTCAGGTATTCTCTGATCCATTACAGTGCCCTTCCTGTTATATATGACTGATCCTCTAGCTTCTGCACTAATCTCTTGTGAGGAATTGTGTCAAAGGCCTTCTTGCAGTCCAAGAATGTGCAATCTACCCACCCCTCTGGTATCTTACTTCTGTTACCTTGTGTGCATGTTAGTTACCATTTTGTCACAGGCACATGTCAATTAGACACTAGGCTTGTTGTATGTGCGTGTGTGTGTGCTCACCTAGTTGTGGTTGCAGTGGTCGAGTATCAGCTCCTGGCCCCGCCTCTTCACTGAGAACTACTAGGTCCACTTTTTCTCTTGCTCCATGAGCTGTGTGATGCGTATTCACCTATATGTGGTTACAGGGGTCGAGTCACCCCGTGTGCGTGCACTCGTGTACAATGTTGCGACATTATTACCCATCAAGGTTTAATGCTTCAGTGCTGGTGAAGGGCTCTTGATCTAAGGAATGGGAGTCACCTGTCCACTCACATTGATCAAGGTTCATTGCTTCCACCTAAAGTCGGTACCTGACCAGCCGGGCTGTGGCTCGTACGTTGGATTGCGTGCAGCCAGCAGTAACAGCCTGGTTGATCAGGCTCTGATCCACCAGGAGGCCTGGTCACAGACCGGGCCGCGGGGGCGTTGACCCCCGGAACTCTCTCCAGGTTCCCATTCTCAGACATTCCCAAGTAACAGTAGAACATTTTCTGATGGTCATTTTCAGTAGTAACTGCAGCTCTAATCAGAACATAAGGAGCACTGCAGCAAGCCTACTGGCCCATGTTAGTCAAGTCCAGTTCATGTACTGGCCCAAGCCAGTCAAGTCCAACTCACACCCACCCACACCTGCTCATACTGTCACTTCAGCTTCACATTGTTCCAGACTATGGAACAAAACTCTCCTCCAGGCTGAGGGACTGACCACCTCAAAACTATGTCTTCAAGGATCATGGATTTATTACATCATCTTCACATCTTTTCTGTGCTTGACTGAAGAAGTCTACTGAGTAGGCTAAACAAAGATACCTAACTTGCACATGTGTCTTACTTATCAACTCGCTCATGTATATGCCTAACCTATTTTTAACTACACAAGGTTTTAACTTCAATGACATTATCCGGGAATTTGTTTCATGGTCGAATGTTTGGCATAATTTATCACCCTACTTGTCTCCTCCATCAACCTCAAACATTTCAATTCCTCATGTAATCCATCCATTGAGATGGAATATGACAGCTAGCTATTGTTCCCAGTGTGATTATAATTATATTATAATCAAATAAACCGCTAAACCAACAAGGGTCATGCAACCATTATAATGTCAAATAGTGTGGCCACACACTGCTGGTGTTCCCACTGTAACTATAATGTCAAATAGTGTAGCCACACACTGCTGGTGTTCCCACTGTAACTATAATGTCAAATAGTGTAGCCACACACTGCTGGTGTTCCCACCCAGTAACTACAATGCAGAACAGTGTACCAACACACTGACCACGTAACTAATGGTGATCAACAAAGTCAAGCCTTTTGTACACATTACCTTGAGTCTAGCCCATCTTAGAGATCAATAAAATGACATAAGCTTGTAACACAGAGCATATGGATACACAAAAGTCCTAGGAACTAGGCCCCAAAAGGATTAACAGGAATACATCTGGATTTTTATCCACAGATAAGTGAATTATAGATACAAATCCAGATGTACTCCTGTTAACCCTTTTTGGGCCTAGTTCCTGGGCCTTTTGTGTATCCACATGCTCTTGCACTACCCTCCACAGGATGGATATGGTGTGCACAATAAACTAACCACTTTGGTGGCAAAATCTAATCACAGATGCGAAGCTAGCACATACATCATCCTTCCAGTATTATTGGTATAAACCTTGGTATAACAGATACCCACAAATTGGTTTTGAAAGACACGTGAGCAAGCAATAGGGCATAGGACACTCTGCCTATATATACATTAGTCCCCTTGTATCTGCGGGTATACCTTCCAGTATCCATGTGAATACCCAAAACCCTGGATAGTAGTCAACCCTATATATGTCATTTTTTGTTTACATTGCAATGATAAAGCTTAATTGATAAATTAGGCACAATAAGTGGAAAATTATCACTTTCTCACTGATGCGAAGCACTTCCCAGCTTCTCTTAGGACTTGAACTGTCACCATCACTACTTTTGCACTTTAAGGCCATTATTAAGCACAAATAAGGCTTATTTTCAAGCCACAGTAAACCGCGGATAACTGAAACCATGGAAACCGAACCCACAGATACGAGGGTTCTACTGTACTGGGTTTTAACCTTAATGTTAGAAGTGATCAAGGTCACTGGACTGAAATGTTTGCTAATAACAATGTCCTAGTGTTTGCTAGTCTTTCTAAATCATTATTATAATTATTATTAAAAATATTGGGGCACACAAATGGCTGACAAAAATATATACATCGTCAAAACTGCATCAAAACATAAAAGAGAAGACAGTGTTAATGCGCAGGCAGCAGCAATGTTGATATTGTTACACACCAATGTAAGTCTATATATATTTATTTGTATTTATATTTATAACTGCATCTATACATGGAACAATTTAGTGTGTGTATATAATATATATATATATATATATATATATATATATATATATATATACATATATATTTATATATATATATATATATATACAGTATATGTATGTTGTGTCGAATAGGTAAAACCTGCGAATTTGGCTTAAATAGCAATGCTCTTCTTGCTGAATAAGGCAAGTAATTATTATTATAATCAAAGACAGCACTAAACCGACAAGGGTCATACAGCATAAGGCAAGTGAAAATTTATGTATGCAGTAATTTTACAAAAATCATTCTGAACCTAATGAAAAAATATATTTCATTGTGTTTATTAAATTATTGTAAACTTATCTAAAATATATTTAGTTGACTTAGGCTAAATTAAATTGTTCTTGTTATAATAAGGTTAGGTAAGTTTTCTAAAGTTCTTTTAGTACAAAATTATTAATTTTTACACTAACATAAATGAAAAAAATATATCATTAAATGTATAAGAGAAAATTTTAGAAAGGACTTAATTTTAAATGAGTTCTTGCTAATTGGCCAGTTTTACCTATGTGGCACGACATATATATATATATATATATATATATATATATATATATATATACACACACACAAACATATTGGAATGGAATGAACCTTACAGTGTACTATATATATTGGGTAAATGGATGGATAGGTAAGCGTGGGAGAGTTATTATATTCACAACTAAGCGCTAAACCCACAGGGGTCATACAGCGCTGCAGCATGGGGGGGACAGATTACATTAACGAAGCTCCATCACCAAGCAGGTGACACGTACAATGGGAGAAACACCGCTCATTTCTCTTGACAAACAAAACATTGCTAACCTTCCCTCAGTGGATACTGAAAAATGTTCCAGGACAGGAATGGAGGGTTTGGGGGGTTATTTTAAAAAATGCAGTAGGCTTTTACAAGGGAAAATATTTTGGTTTTGAGTGGCAAGAAATAGGCAGGAAACAAAAGGAGAATGGGTAAGGGAATAGGTGGATATATTTAGAATGATGAGGGTAGAAATATATATATTATATATATATATATATATATATATATATATATGCAGGACAAGCCACTGGAGGGTGAAAATGTTTAGCTCAAGTACTTTCATACTTCTCAGTGCATCATCAGGAGCTGTGCAATGTTGCAAGGGAACAACCAAAGCAGGGAAAGAGGTCTCAGAGTAGCGTAGGTGTCACTGGCCACGGTTACCCTTAGACTGTGTTAGTGGTTGGTGCCAACCCCACCTTACCATCATCCTCCCACTACCCATATGGGGTAGGAGGGTTTCTGAGATGTCAAGTAGGAAATTATAAGATATAAAAAGCCAGCACCCAAGCTTTTTCTAATCGTTTATAACAGTTTATATGGTTTGAGAAAATAAGTTTTTCGTTAGTCACACAGAATAATAGTTATCCATGTCTACAGTATCTAACGAGAAACTTATTTTCTCAAACCATATAAACTGTTATAAACGATTAGAAAAAGCTTGGGCGCTGGCTTTTTATATCTTATAATTTCCTACTTGACATCTCAGAAACCCTCCTACCCCATATGGGTAGTGGGAGGATGATGGTAAGGTGGGGTTGGCACCGACCACTAACACAGTCTAAGGGTAACCGTGGCCAGTGACACCTACGCTACTCTGAGACCTCTTTCCCTGCTTTGGTTGTTCCCTGGCAACATTGCACAGCTCCTGATGATGCACTGAGAAGTATGAAAGTACTTGAGCTAAACATTCCCACCCCCCCAGTGGCTTGTCCTGCATAGGTAAGATCACCCGTCTGCGATTGTTTGCATATGTATATGCGTGTATATACATGTATATATATATATATATATACATATATATATATATATATATATATATTTCTTCTTTCTTTCAACACACCGGCCGTATCCCACCGAGGCGGGGTGGCCCAAAAGGAAAAACGAAAGTTTCTCCTTTTACATTTAGTAATATGTACAGGAGAAGGGGTTACTAGCCCTTTGCTCCCAGCATTTTAGTCACCTTTTACAACACACATGGCTTACAGAGGAAGAATTCTGTTCCACTTCTCCATAGAGAATATATATATATATATATATATATATATATATATATATATATATATATATATATATATATATATACATATATATATACAGTGTATATATATATACAGTGGACCCTCGACCAACGATGGCATCGTATAACGTTAAATCCGACTAGCGATACATTTTAACGCAAAAATTTTGCCTCGACTAGCGCTAAAAAACTCGACCAACGCGATTCGTTCCGTTCAAGACGCATTCACGTGTGGCCTGCGCAGTGTTTACAAGCCAGCCACTGCAGTCGCATCCAAACATACAATCGAAACATTTCATATTATCACAGCGTTTTTAGTGATTGCACCTGCAAAATATGTCACCATGGGCCCCAAGAAAGCTTCTAGTGCCATCCCTGTGATAAAAAGGGTGAGAATTAGTATGGATTTTGAATGGTTTGGGGCTAACCCTGAGAAGCCTATGCCAGTTGTGGAATCCATTGTGCCTACTTCAAAGATTAAGGAAATATGTGCAAAGTGGGTTGAACTGCAAACCTTTATGGATGAAAATCACCCTAACACAGCTATTGCAAGCCGTGCTGGTGACTATTACAATGACAATGTTGTGGCCCATTTTAGACAAATCGTAAAGGAACGGGAGGTACAGAGCTCTATGGATAGATATGTTGTGTGACAGAGGTCCAGTGACTCAAGCTGGTCCTAGTGGCATTAAAAGAAGAAGGGAAGTAACCCCGGAAAAGGACTTGACACCTCAAGTCCTAATGGAAGGGGATTCCCCTTCTAAAAACTAACACCATCCACACTATCCCCTCCTCCCATCCCATCAATCATCACCAGATCTTCAATAAAGGTAAATGTCATGTAATTGTACATGTCTTCTTCAGTTTGTGTGTATTAAAAATAATATTTCATGTGGTAAATTTTTTTTTTTCAATACTTTGGGGTGTCAGGAACAGATTAATTTGATTTCCATTATTTCTTATGGGAAAAATTAACTCGACTAACGATAATTTTGGCTAACGATGAGCTCTCAGGAACGGATTAATATCGTTTGTCTAGGGTCCACTGTATATATATATGTATATATATATATATATATATATATATATATATATATATATATATATATATATATATATTTATTTATTTTATTATCACACTGGCCGATTCCCACCAAGGCAGGGTGGCCCGAAAAAGAAAAACTTTCACCATCATTCACTCCATCACTGTCTTGCCAGAAGGGTGCTTTACACTACAGTTTTTAAACTGCAACATTAACACCCCTCCTTCAGAGTGCAGGCACTGTACTTCCCATCTCCAGGACTCAAGTCCGGCCTGCCGGTTTCCCTGAATCCCTTCATAAATGTTACTTTGCTCACACTCCAACAGCACGTCAAGTATTAAAAACCATTTGTCTCCATTCACTCCTATCAAACACGCTCACGCATGCCTGCTGGAAGTCCAAGCCCCTCGCACACAAAACCTCCTTTACCCCCTCCCTCCAACCCTTCCTAGGCCGACCCCTACCCCGCCTTCCTTCCACTACAGACTGATACACTCTTGAAGTCATTCTGTTTCGCTCCATTCTCTCTACATGTCCGAACCACCTCAACAACCCTTCCTCAGCCCTCTGGACAACAGTTTTGGTAATCCCGCACCTCCTCCTAACTTCCAAACTACGAATTCTCTGCATTATATTCACACCACACATTGCCCTCAGACACGACATCTCCACTGCCTCCAGCCTTCTCCTCGCTGCAACATTCATCACCCACGCTTCACACCCATATAAGAGCGTTGGTAAAACTATACTCTCATACATTCCCCTCTTTGCCTCCAAGGACAAAGTTCTTTGTCTCCACAGACTCCTAAGTGCACCACTAAGAGCAACCACTCTAAAAATATAGTGAAAATCCAAGCATTTTTGTGACTTTTAACATTATCAAGGAGCTATAAAAATAAAAAGTTAACAGGAAGGCATAAAAGGACAAGACTACACCTCACTGCCACCCACAACAACACCTGACTTTTTATGATGTTTTCAAACAAAGCTTATATTCTATCCATAAATTTGTCTAATGTATCTTAAACTCTCCCAAAATTTTATTAATTATAAATAAATCCAATTTATATAAACCAAAATCAATATTCATATTACTTAAATATATATATATTATATATATATATATATATATATATATATATATATATATATATATATATATATATATATATATATATATATATATATATATATATATATATATATATGCAATAAGATCACGGTAAACAGGTGATTTCAGAATATGCAAAACAACCACTCTGAAAGAATAGAGAAATTCCAAGCGCATTCGTGACTACTCACTTGATCATGTGAGTAGTCATGAAAGCGCTTGGAATTTCTCTATTTTTTCAGAGTGGTTGTTTTGCATATATATATATACATGTATATATATATATATATATATATATATATATATATATATATATATATATATATTATAGGTAGTAGGTTGGTAGACAGCAACCGCCCAGGGAGGTACTACCGTCCTGCCAAGTGAGTGTAAAACGAAAGCCTGTAATTGTTTTACATGATGGTAGGATTGCTGGTGTCCTTTTTTCTGTCTCATGAACATGCAAGATTTCAGGTACGTCTTGCTACTTCTACTTACACTTAGGTCACACTACACATACATGTACAAGCACATATATACACACCCCTCTGGGTTTTCTTCTATTTTTCTTTCTAGTTCTTATTCTTGTTTATTTCCTCTTATCTCCATGGGGAAGTGGAACAGAATTCTTCCTCCGTAAGCCATGCGTGTTGTAAGAGGCAACTAAAATGCCGGGAGCAAGGGGCTAGTAACCTCTTCTCCTGTATATATTACTAAATGTAAAAGGAGAAACTTTCGTTTTTCCTTTTGGGCCACCCCGCCTCGGTGGGATACGGCCGGTGTGTTGAAAGAAAGAAAATATATATATATATATATATATATATATATATATATATATATATATGCAAAACAACTACTCTGAAAGAATAGAGAAACTCCAAGGGCTTTCGTGACTACTCACATTATCAAGGAACCATAGTTCCTTGATAATATGAGTAGTCACGAAAGCGCTTGAAATGTCTCTATTCTTTCAGAGTGGTTGTTTTGCATATTTTGAAATCACCTGTTTACTGTGATCTTATTGCATATATATATCTAACACACACCACCGGTAGCTAACACACACCACCGGTAGTTAACACACCCCACCGGTAGCTCACACCACCGGTAGCTAACACACACCACCGGTAGCTAACACACACCACCGGTAGCTAACACACACCACCGTTAGCTAACACACCCCACCGGTAACTAACACACACGAACGGTAGCTAACACACCCCACCGGTAGCTAACAAATCCCACCGGTAGCTAACACACACCAACGGTAGCTAACACACACCCCACCAGTAGATAACACACACCACCGGTAGCTAACACACACCACAGGTAGCTAACACACACCACCGGTAGCTAACACACCCCACCGGTAGCTAACACACCCCACCGGTAGCTAACACACCCCACCGGTAGCTAACACACACCACCGGTAGCTAACACACCCCACCGGTAGCTAACACACACCACCGGTAGCTAACACACCCCACCGGTAGCTAACACACACCACCGGTAGCTAACACACACCACCAGTAGCTAACACACACTACCGGTAGCTAACACACCCCACCGGTAACTAACACACACCACCGGTAGCTAACACACACCACCGTTAGCTAACCACATAAAAACTACCTTAGCCTGCACATATCCAAAACAAAACACAAATACACTTATTTGATATCTGTGACTCCCCATAATTTACACTAATGAATGTCAACATAAAATTCTGAATCTAGCTTTTGCTATATAATTATTAAGGTAGTCATAGGGCTGTCTAAGACACTCCATTATAGGAACTTTAATACAAACTGTATCATGCCAAGATGAGACCATTCCCATTAATTGATGAACTAATTGTTATTTTTTTAAATGTGTTGAACTATCTCACTTTTGCAAATCTAGTTAATCACTACAGCGACCTCACTTTAATACCAGTATGATTCGTAACCTGTGTCACTATAGAGTAAGAAATAGTATTAGTGTGCCCAAAATGCCTAGGCCTACTAGTGGCCTACTTTGTAATAAGTACTTTATTTTACAATTATCTTATAATATGTAAACTGCACATTGTAATCTATACAGAGAAATAAACATTTGAATTTGAATATAACAAGTGCAATTTAATTTAGCCTAATCCAACTAAATATATTTTAGATAACTTTACAATAATTTAATAATAAACAAACACAATGAAATCATTTCTTTTCATTAGGTTCATAATGATTTTTGTGAAATTATTGCATACACAAATTTTCACTTGCCTTATCCTGCAAGAACAGCATTGTTATTTAAGCCAAAATTGCAAGTTTTACCTACTCAGTATGACATATACATATACATATACATACATATAATATATAATATATATATATAATATATATATATATATATAATATATAATACATATAATATATTATACATACAGTGGAACCTCAATAATCAAACAGCTCTGTACTTGAACAATTCAGTATTTGAATGCTTTGTTCAATAAACAGATCGCTTGGTAGTCAACCGTTTGCTTGGCATTCGACCAAACATAACCTACCAGAACTTCGCTGTAAACTGTTTCATGTTTCATCGCACATTTTAGTGTTTTTTTATGTTATGTGTTTGTATACATAAGTCAACATGGGGCCTAAGAGGGTTAGTGATAACAGCCAACAAAACTGAAAATTGCTTGGGAAAAATTCATTCTGTACTCGAACAGATCAGCACTCAAACAACCTTCTGGAACCAATAAGTTCAAGTGCCGAGGTTCCAGTGTACATGCACAGTCACTCCTCACTTAATAATGTACTCATTCAACAACCGCTCAGACCTACAACCAGCTCTCTGACCAGTATGTATACCTAGCCAATGTATATTAGAGCTGATTTCCTCTATTCTTTTTATAAAAAATACAGTACACTACTGTATAAACATTTAAAAATATACTAAAAATGTTATAAATGGTGCAAAGGTGTCATTAAACAATATCTAAAGATGGTTGACACAAACCCACTACCATTATACAGAATGTTCCTCGCTTAACGACCAATTCACTTACCAACCTACTCTTAGGAACGGAACTCCGTCATTAAGTGAGGAGAGACTATAATGTGTGTGTATATGTATATACACACACACATATATATATATATATATATATATATATATATATATATATATATATATATATATATATATATATATATATATATATATATATATATATATATATATAGGTATATACAGTGGACCCCCGCATAACGATTACCTCCGAATGCGACCAATTATGTAAGTGTATTTATGTAAGTGCTATTGTACGTATATGTTTGGGGGTCTGAAATGGACTAATCTACTTCACAATATTTCTTATGGGAACAAATTCGGTCAGTACTGGCACCTGAACATATTTCTGGAGTGAAAAAATATCGTTAACCGGGGGTCCACTGTATATATATATATATATATATATATATTTATATATATATAGTGTTGGACAAGTTGAAAAAAATTAAATATACAAGGTATGATGTAGCACGTAATGAAAGTAGTTTGTTAGATTATGTATTGGTGGATAAAAGGTTGATGGGTAGGCTCCAGGATGTACATGTTTAAAGAGGGGCAACTGATATATCAGATCATTATTTAGTTATAGCTACAGTCAGAGTAAGAGGTAGATGGGACAAGAGGAAGGTGGCAACAAGAAGTAGGAGGGAAGTGAAAGTGTATAAACTAAGGGAGGAGGAAGTTCGGGTGAGATATAAGCGACTATTGGCAGAAAGGTGGGCTAGTGCAAAGATGAGTAGTGGGGGGGTTGAGGAGGGTTGGATGAGTATTAAAAATGCAGTATTAGAATGTGGGGCAGAAGTTTGTGGTTATAGGAGGGTGGGGGCAGGAGGAAAGAGGAGTGATTGGTGGAATGATGAAGTAAAGGGTGTGATAAAAGAGAAAAAGTTAGCTTATGAGAGGTTTTTACAAAGCAAAAGTGTTACAAGAAGAGCAGAGTATATGGAGAGTAAAAGAAAGGTAAAGAGAGTGGTGAGAGAGTGCAAAAGGAGAGCAGATGAAAGAGTGGGAGAGGCACTGTCAAGAAATTTTAATGAAAATAAGAAAAAATTTTGGAGTGAATTAAACAAGTTAAGAAAGCCTAGGGAACATATGGATTTGTCAGTTAAAAACAGAGTAGGGGAGTTAGTAGATGGGGAGATGGAGGTATTAGGTAGATGGCGAGAATATTTTGAGGAACTTTTAAATGATGAGGAAGAAAGGGAGGCAGTAATTTCATGCACTGGCCAGGGAGGTATACCATCTTTTAAGAGTGAAGAAGAGTAGAATGTAAGTGTGTGGGAGGTAAGTGAGGCATTACAGAGAATAAGGGGGTAAAGCAGCTGGAACTGATGGGATCATGACAGAAATGTTAAAAGCAGGGGTGGATATAGTATTGGAGTGGTTGGTACTTTTGTTTAATAAATGTATGAAAGAGGGGAAGGTACCTAGGGATTGGCAGAGAGCATGTATAGTCCCTTTATATAAAGGGAAGGGGGACAAAAGAGATTGTAAAAATTATAGAGGAATAAGTTTATTGAGTATACCAGGAAAAGTGTATGGTAAGGTTATTATTGAAAGAATTAGAGGTAAGACAGAATATAGGATTGCAGATGAGCAAGGAGGTTTTAGAGTGGGTAGGGGATGTGTAGATCAAGTGTTTACATTGAAGCATATATGTGAACAGTATTTAGATAAAGGTAGGGAAGTTTTTATTGCATTTATGGATTTAGAAAAGGCATATGATAGAGTGGATAGAGGAGCAATGTGGCAGATGTTGCAAGTATATGGAATAGGTGGTAAGTTACTAAATGCTGTAAAGAGTTCTTATGAGGATAGTGTAGAAGAGAGGGAGACTACTTCCCGGTAAAAGTAGGTCTTAGACAGGGATGTGTAATGTCACCATGGTTGTTTAACATATTTATAGATGGGGTCGTAAAAGAAGTAAATGCTAGGGTGTTCGGGAGAGGGGTGGGATTAAATTATGGGGAATCAAATTCAAAATGGGAATTGACACAGTTACTTTTTGCTGATGATACTGTGCTTATGGGAGATTCTAAAGAAAAATTGCAAAGGTTAGTGGATGTGTTTGAGAATGTGTGTAAAGGTAGAAAGTTGAAAGTGAACATAGAAAAGAGTAAGGTGATGAGAGTATCAAATGATTTAGATAAAGAAAAATTGGATATCAAATTGGGGAGGAGGAGTATGGAAGAAGTGAATGTTTTTCAGATACTTGGGAGTTGACGTGTCGTCGGATGGATTTATGAAGGATGAGATTAATCATAGAATTGATGAAGGGAAAAAGGTGAGTGGTGCATTGAGGTATATGTGGAGTCAAAAAACATTATCTTTGGAGGCAAAGAAGGGAATGTATGAAAGTATAGTAGTACCAACACTCTTATATGGGTGTGAAGCTTGGGTTGTGAATGCAGCAGCGAGGAGGTGGTTGGAGGCAGTGGAGATGTCCTGTCTAAGGGCAATGTGTGGTGTAAATATTATGCAGAAAATTCGGAGTGTGGAAATCAGGAGAAGGTGTGGAGTTAATAAAAGTATTAGTCAGAGGGCTGAAGAGGGGTTGTTGATGTGGTTTGGTCATTTAGAGAGAATGGATCAAAGTAGAATGACATGGAGAGCATTTAAATCTGTAGGAGAAGGAAGGCGGGGTAGGGGTCGTCCTCGAAAAGGTTGGAAGGAAGGGGTGAGGGAGGTTTTGTGGGCGAGGGGCTTGGACTTCCAGCAGGTGTGCATGAGCGTGTTCGATAGGAGTGAATGGAGATGAATGGTATTTGGGACCTGATGATCTGTTGGAGTGTGAACAGGGTAATATTTAGTGAAGGGATTCAGGGAAACCGGTTATTTTTATATAGCCGGACTTGAGTCCTGGAAATGGGAAATACAATGCCTGCACTCTAAAGGAGGGGTTCGGGATATTGGCAGTTTGGAGGGATATGTTGTGTATCTTTATACGTATATGCTTCTAAACCGTTGTGTTCTGAGCACTTCTGCAAAAACAGTGATTATGTGTGAGTGAGGTGAAAGTGTTGAATGATGATGAAAGTATTTTCTTTTTGGAGATTTTCTTTCTTTTTGGGTCACCCTGCCTCTGTGGGAGACAGCCGACTTGTTGAAAAAAAAAATATGTATATATATATATATAATTTGGGAGGAAATAAAGGAAGGATATAGCAAATGAGAGAAGGAATGGAGGAGGGTAGGAAGGAAGTTATATATACAAAGCTAACTTGCTGGAAACTTGTTTTGAAAGCTCACATAGACGGAATGTATAGACCACATTCTATATACACACACACACACACACACACACACACACACACACACACACACACACACACACACACACACACACACACACACACACACACACACACACAGTGTTTAAATAATATCTTTTTGCTTTTATCTCTTATTACAGATTTATTACGCATTTAATACCTGATTATTTTCATGTATAAAATATCTCCTCCTTCAGTAAACATATTTCCAGGGTGATTATTACTCAATTAATTTAAATACTATTCCTTCATTATTACTCTGAAATGCTCAAGGACCAAGCAGGTGGTTTGAACCCTGATAACTCCACTCGCCTCTTACATTCAATTATCATGAATTTTCAACATGTATGCAAATGTATATTTTTTGCAGCATTAAAATTCAGTGGGCTTAGAACTTTCTTGTATCATAGTGTTATGTAATGTTATTATATATGTTTTATTGTGATCTTGTGAACACTGACAGTTTCGTGTTCTATTCCTGGTGTGTTCTGTTCTGTGGCTGGCTTTCTGCCAGTGGTCCTAACTTCTTCTTGATCTCTTGCTGCAATTCCTTCCTGTCCTAATGAAGCTGGCTTCTTGCTAGTGTTCCTGGCTTCTTGTTAGCATTCCAGGCTTCTTGCTAGTGTTCCAGGCTTCTTGCTAGTGTTCCAGGCTTCTTGCTAGTGTTCCAGGCTTCTTCCAAATCTCTTCATCTCTTTTATCACCACCCTTGCTAAGCCAGACTCTTACCAATGTTCTCGGCTTTCCGATTTCTTGATCTGCTTCATTTTTTCACCCAGCAATGCTGGTGTTTTTACCGACTCTGTACTATTTACATTCAAGCAAAGACAATCTTGCTGCTAACTCTGAATCCTAATCCAGTGAAAGACTTCAATTCCTAGTGGCTCCATATTTCTGCTCCCTCGATCTAAAGTGTTCCCATCCTGGTCAACTTAGCCTCCCACATTATAATCATAACTAAGTGCTAAACCCACAGGGGTCATACAGGTGGGCCTCCCACAGACTCCATATTTCTGCTGTGTGGAACCTATGGCCTCTTGTTCAGTGACACATTCCCATCCTGGCAAAGGGGGTCGTTCTTCTTGGTCTCAGTTTCCATTTCATTTAAGCTGGGATTTCGTCCATTACCATGAACTTATCCTACTCGTCATGATATTGAGTATCCCCTCCAGTGCCTTCTCATTCTATTAAATCTATGTTCTTCCAACAGATTTGTGTTCTCACTCTAGTTAAACCAAGATATGTACCAGCTCTGTATTTTCTCCCTAATGAAACCAGGATCTCGGAAGATTTTGTGTCCAGGTTTTAATGATTCTGGGCCTCTCAGTAACTTCAAGTTCCTGTCTTAACTACACCAGGACCTCTGATCCATGTTGTGTTCCCATCGTAATGAACCCGAGCCTCTTGCAATCCTCTATAACTAGCTTAACAGAATCAGAATTATTATTTGGTTTGGGTTCCTTCCCTAAACATACTGGGACATCTTGTTGGAGTCCTAGCAAATCATGCTTTTACTGACTTCACATTCATGCCCTAATGAACCTGTTCAATTTTGCATTCTTGGCATAATGAATCTGGACTTGAGCATCATCAGTTCATCATATCAAATGCTGCCTCCTCTTGCTGCTGCACTTCACCCCACCCCATCTTCCTCCTCCTTCATGACATGATATCATATGCTGTTTCCTCCAGTGTCTGAAGCCAGCTGAAGATCATCCAAATCCAGACATGAGAATCATTAGTTCATCATATCGGATGTTGCCTCCTCTTCTTCCTCCTCTTGCTGCTGTACCTCACCCCACCCCCTCTTCCTCCTCCTTCACGACATAATGTCATATGCTGTTTCCTCCAGTGTCTGGAGCCAGTTGAAGATCATCATGTTCCTCTCATACTTAGTGAGCGGACGACCCCTATCACGTTCCACATCCCTTGCAGTGAGACTAAGGTTCTTGTTGTGGGTGGCGGACGCTGCTACATGGGTGCTTGCAGGAGCTGTGACAGGCAGCTCAACTTCCTTCTTGATAATTCGGAACACATCCTGTGCTGCCTGCTGTCGTGGTGGAACCACCAGTGTCACTCCACCACTGTCGATCTGTCAAGAAATAAGGTGTTAAATGTGTCACTTGATGACAGTCCAGGATGAACCAAAACATAATAATAATATTTTTAATTCTACAAGTACATGTACCAGGTATACAGGCCTAGATAACATCTATGACATACTACTATATAAAAATCCCCTTGTTATGCAGAGCATTTCCTGCAAATTAGGTCAATTTTGTCCCAGGATGTGACCCACACCAGTCGACTAACACCCAGGTACCTATTTTACTGCTAGGTGAACAGGGACAGCAGATGTCTTCAGGAAACACGTCCTAATGTTTCCACCCATACTGGGGATCGATCCCCAGACCACAGTGTGTAAGCTGAGTGCACTACCACTCGAGCTATGGGACACCTTATTTAGTTAAACAAGCATTACATAGAGAAAAGGAAGAATTAAAAGGTACAATACTCATTTGAAACTGTGATCAGGTGTAATTTGTTCAGTTATCAAAACTTTGTGGCCCAGTCCCTGGACCCATTATTTACTTCTGTAATGTTGAGGTACAGTCCCTGGACCCATTATTTACCTCTGTAATGTTGAGGTACAGTCCCTGGACCCATTATGTACTTCTGTAATGTTGAGGTACAGTCCCTGGACCCATTATGTACTTCTGTAATGTTGAGGTACAGTCCCTGGACCCATTATGTACTTCTGTAATGTTGAGGTACAGTCCCTGGACCCATTATGTACTTCTGTAATGTTGAGGTACAGTCCCTGGACCCATTATTTACCTCTGTAATGTTGAGGTACAGTCCCTAGATCCATTATGTACTTCTGTAATGTTGAGGTACAGTCCCTGGACCCATTATGTACTTCTGTAATGTTGAGGTACAGTCCCTGGACCCATTATGTACTTCTGTAATGTTGAGGTACAGTCCCTGGACCCATTATTTACCTCTGTAATGTTGAGGTACAGTCCCTAGATCCATTATGTACTTCTGTAATGTTGAGGTACAGTCCCTGGACCCATTATGTACTTCTGTAATGTTGAGGTACAGTCCCTGGATCCATTATTTACCTCTGTAATGTTGAGGTACAGTCCCTGGACCCATTATTTACCTCTGTAATGTTGAGGTACAGTCCCTGGACCCATTATTTACCTCTGTAATGTTGAGGTACAGTCCCTGGATCCATTATTTACCTCTGTAATGTTGAGGTACAGTCCCTGGACCCATTATTTACCTCTGTAATGTTGAAGTACAGTCCCTGGACCCATTATTTACCTCTGTAATGTTGAGGTACAGTCCCTGGACCCATTATTTACCTCTGTAATGTTGAGGTACAGTCCCTAGATCCATTATGTACTTCTGTAATGTTGAGGTACAGTCCCTGGACCCATTATTTACCTCTGTAATGTTGAGGTACAGTCCCTGGACCCATTATTTACCTCTGTAATGTTGAGGTACAGTCCCTGGACCCATTATTTACCTCTGTAATGTTGAGGTACAGTCCCTGGACCCATTATTTACCTCTGTAATGTTGAGGTACAGTCCCCGGACCCATTATTTACCTCTGTAATGTTGAAGTACAGTCCCTGGACCCATTATTTACCTCTGTAATGTTGAGGTACAGTCCCTAGATCCATTATGTACTTCTGTAATGTTGAGGTACAGTCCCTAGATCCATTATTTACC
The DNA here is from genome assembly GCF_038502225.1 of Cherax quadricarinatus. NCBI lineage: Eukaryota > Metazoa > Arthropoda > Malacostraca > Decapoda > Parastacidae > Cherax > Cherax quadricarinatus. The sequence goes on from NC_091294.1 coordinate 77,415,789, forward strand.
TCTGTAATGTTGAGGTACAGTCCCTGGACCCATTATTTACCTCTGTAATGTTGAGGTACAGTCCCTAGATCCATTATGTACTTCTGTAATCTCTTTGACTACTACCCAGAGGATTGGTATGGGGCTCATAGTAAAGATATTAAAGTTAACAACGTAATGAAAAGTGTCAAGTTAAGCATGTCAGTGGATACAGTAAATAGCCATGATAATTTCTCACATTATCAAGGAATTGTACCTTGATAATTTGAGAAAATCGTTACAAAGTCAGATTACTGCTAGGCAGAAATTAGGCTATAAGTATCTCTGGCAGTATGGTTTGTATACAAGTCAATGACATGAAATGTAACGTGTGTGGAAGGACAGAGAACATTCTGATGTCAGAACATTCATCTTTCAGAGACACCTCCAGTGCAATCCCTACATTACTGTTATAATCATAACTAAGTGCTAAATCCACAAGGGTCATACAGCACTGATGCAATCCCTACGGAATATGGCAAACCACATTATGTTAATGGTGGAATGAGAAGAGCACAGTTCTTGTATCTGACATACATCATGCATAGCCACATTCCTGCATGTCATTTTAGCCAGCCAAAAGGGCAATTGGTTATTGCCACTTTGTAACATGCTGGTACAAGGTGGCCCAGTAGGTGCTAGGGCTTTCCTGATAGTTTGAGAGCAAGGCTGGAATGCCTGGGTGAAGTTACCTCACAAGGAGGGATAGCCCAGACAAGTCATATCCTCACCAGCCTCATGATGGTTCTCAACACACTAGATCTTTCTGTATGGGTGTGCTGTAACTCTCAAAGCTCCAGCTGTGGGTCATCATATGAATAAGACCCACATCAGGAAACACTTGTCCTGTTTCCTCATGAACCTTACCTAACCTGTGAGAGTGATCTCAATCCTCAGAAACTGGAAATGAATACTGGCTGATGGTGTGGTCCTTCTCAGAGCATTATCAAGTGCTAAATGATATAAACTGAAAAGATAGCCTAAGCACCACGGATCCCAATCTATGTCTAGAACAGATTAACTCTGTGGCACTGGAGGTATGCTCAATGCATATTCCTTAAAGAAAAAGGCAAAGGCAAAGAATAACAGAGTGGCTAAAAAAGGCCAATATATCTACAATACGTAGGGAGACAGACACTGGTCAGAGAAATAGCAAATATCAAACTAAAGCTAAAGGAATCTTATAGGTGTCAAGAAATGCAGAAAGAACTAAAAGCCATAAATGAAATAGATAGAAACCCAAAGTATTTTTTTTCTTATGCTAAATCCAAGTCGAGAACAACATCCAGTACTGGGCCCATACTTAAACGAGATGGGTCTTAAACAGAGGGCAGCAAGGAAATGAGTGAGCTACTCAAGTCCCAATATGACTCAGTTTTTAGCGAGTAGCTAACCAGACTGAGAGTCGAAGACCTAAGTGAATTTTTTTATGAGTGCCACAGAATTTGGTAGACACAAATCTATCTGACATTATCCTGATGCCAAATGACTTCGAAAAGGCGATAAATGACATGCCCATGCACTCTGCCCCAGGCCCAGACAATTGGAACTCTGTGTTCATCAAGAATTGCAAGATGCCCTTATCACATGTCCTTAAAACATTCTATGAAGAGGGAGCATGGACACAGGGGTCGTCCCACAGCTGCTAAAAACAACAGACATAGCCCCACTCCACAAAGGGGGCAGTAAAGCAATAGCAACGAACTACAGACTGATAATGCTAATGTCCCATATCATAAAAATCTTTGAAAGGGTTCTAAGAAGCAAGATCGCCACACATCTAGATACCCATCAGTTACACAACCTAGGGCAGCATGGGTTTAGAGCAGGTCGCTCCTGTCTGTCCCAACTACTGGACCACTATGACAAGGTCATGGATGCTCTAGAAGACAAACAAAATGTAGATGTAATATACACAGACTTTGCAAAAGCCTTTGACAAGTGTGACCATGGCATAATAGCACACAACATATGCAATGAAGGAATAACAGAAAAAGTTGGTAGATGGATCTATAATTTCCTAACAGATAGAACACAAAGAGTAGTAGTAAACAGAGCAAAGTCTGAGGCGGGTACCATGAAAAACTCCATTCCACAAGGCACAGTACTCACTCCCATCTTGTTCCTCATCCTCATATCTGACAGACAGGGATATTAGCCACAGCGCTGTGTCTTCTTTTGCAGATGACACCCGAATTTGCATGACAGTGTTCTCCATTGAAGACACCGCAAGACTCCAGGTGGACATCAACCAGATATTTAAATGGGCTGCAGAAAACAATATGAAATTCAATGATGAGAAATTTCAATTATGTGCGCCAATGTCTACCTGGAGAGAGAGTTCCGGGGGTCAACACCCTCGCAGCCCGGTCTGTGACCAGGCCTCCTGGTGGATCAGAGCCTGATCAACCAGGCTGTTACTGCTGGCTGCACGCAATCCAACGTACGAGCCACAGCCCGGCTGGTCAGGTACCGACTTTAGGTGCTTGTCCAGTGCCTGCTTGAAGACAGCCAGGGGTCTATTGGTAATCCCCCTTATGTATGCTGGGAGGCAGTTGAACAGTCTCGGGCCCCTGACACTTATTGTATTGTCTCTTAACGTGCTAGTGACACCCCTGCTTTTCATTGGGGGGATGTTGCATCGTCTGCCAAGTCTTTTGCTTTCATTGTGAGTGATTTTCGTGTGCAAGTTCGGTACTAGTCCCTCTAGGATTTTCCAGGTGTATATGATCATGTATCTCTCCCGCCTGCATTCCAGGGAGTACAGGTTCAGGAACTTCAAGCGCTCCCAGTAATTGAGGTGTTTTATCTCTGTTATGCGCGCATATGGAAAACGTGAGGAAATTAAAACTACATCGGAGTATAAAACAAATTCCAACCACACAATAGAGCGAAAAACTAATGTAAAAGACCTGGGAGTGATCAAGTCGGAATATCTCACCCTCAAAGACCATAATACTGTATTAATCACAACTGTTAGAAAAATAACAGGTTGGATAATGAGAACCTTCAAAACTAGGGATGCCAAGCCCATGATGACACTCTTCAGGTCGCTTGTTCTATCTAGGCTGGAATATTGCTGCACACTAATGGCACCTTTCAAGGCAGGTGAAATTGCTGACCTAGAAAATGTACAGAGAACCTTCACAGCACACATAACTGAGATAAAACACCTCAATTACTTGGAACGCTTGAAGTTTCTAAACCCGTACTCCATAGAACGCAGGCGGGAGAGATACATGATCATATACACTTGGAAAATCCTAGGATTAGCGCCTAACTAGAACATGAAAATCACTCCCTATGAAAGCACAAGACTCGGCAGATGATGCAACAATCCCCCAATGAAAAGCAGGGGTGCCACTAGCACAATAAGAGACAACACAATAAGTGTCAGGGGCCCAAGACTGTTCAAGTGCCTCCCAGCATACATAGGAGTGATTACCATCAGACCCCTGGCTGTCTTCTAGCAGGCACTGGACAAGCGCCTAAAGTCAGTACCGGGCTGTGGTTTGTATGTCGGTTTGTGTGCGGCCAACAGCAACAGCCTGGTTGATCAGGCCCTGATCCACCATGACCAGGCCACAGGGGCATTGACCCCTGGAACCCTCTCCAGGTATCTCCAGGTATCAAGACTTTTTCCTCTTCTTTCTCACTCATGACTTGATAATTAAGGCTCAGCACTAACAGACAGCCTTCATTGTTTCTTTTGACTTTGTGGGCTTGTTGTGAAGAGTGTCTTCACTCAGTTCATTATTCATTGCCACTGGTCCATAATCATTGTGCATAGTCTGAATAATTCTATATATGTCCTAGTGGTGGGAATATATGTTAAACTGTCCTCTGGTATATACAGTGGGGGACTTACATTTTTGGAGCCCTGAAGCTTGAACTGTTATGGGGGACCCATTCACAACTCCTCATACAGTAGACCCAAAATTTTCAAGCAATGTGGAGTAAAGTCGCTTCTGGGTCCCCTTGGGATTAGTGGCCCTGAAGCTCAGACTTCATTAGTGTCATAGTAGACCTGCCTCTGTGTATATACATCATTGTTGACTACTCAATTGACTGCCAATTAACCCTTTGACTGTCTCTGTCGTATATATACGTCATGGGAGATACCGTGTTTGACATATCTATACGCATAAATTCTAGCGGTTTCAAATCAAGCGGGAGAGGGCTGGTAGGCCTACACGAGAGAGAATGGGTCTCAGTGGTCGGTGTGCACCCTGTGAAAAAAATCTGGGACTCAGCGGTGCATTGTGGGAACGCCATCTTGGTAGTCCATTTTCACCATGCCTTGTGGTAAGAAGTTCCTCACTCCTCGGCGGATTGGAGGTCTTTTGTTCCCAAGTGATAGCTCAAACAGTGATGATAGTGTCAGTGAAAGTGAATTCCCTGGTTTTGAAGCGGGTGTGACCGAAAAAATTACCCAGGATAACATAATTAGTGATGAAAACCCAGATGACCCACAACCTTCCACCTCTGGTGCTGGGCCGGCTCGTTCATGTTCTCCTGTACCAGGACGAAAGAAGAAACTATTTGCCCGTGTACAAGACTCAGATGTGAGCAGTGCAAGTGATAGTGATAGTGATTTCAAGGTTATTAAAAGCAGTTCTAGTTGTGACAGTGAGGGTGAATATTCCCCAGTGAAGCGGCAGTATATACGACGTCGCATGCGGTCTGGTAGTGTGCCATATGCTCTTCCAAGAGGAAGGAGTACATCTCGGAGCACATCCCGTGGCCCTACACCACGTCCTGATAGTGAAGATGACGATATTGTTACGATGGGTATCAATGATGCAAGTGAGGCAGCAGGCGGTGGTGGTGATAGTGATGGTGGCATGAGTCATGTGACACCAGCAGCAGGCCACACTACTACCCGCGCTGCTGACTTTGCACAACTACAACCAGCCTCACCCGACCCCACACTCCCACAACCACAACCTGCACAACCACAACCACATTACAATATCCAGAACGCACCAGCTGACCGTATCTGGGATTGGCAGCAAGATGACGAGTTTGTTCCCAATCCCCATGACTTTGATGGAGGACAAAGTGGAATACGGCCATCATGTACACTTGGGAACAATCCCACTGAACTGGAATGCTTTCAGTTGTTCTTCGATGAACCCCTGATGGACATTATTGTCAGGGAAAGCAATACATACCATGAGTACACCATGGCAAACACTATTCTGTCACCAAGATCACGCCTACACCAGTGGAAGGACACAACTGTGGCAGAGATGTATCTGTTCTTTGCCGCAATAATGCTTATGCCACATGTGTATAAGCATAGTGTCAACACATACTGGGCGACAGACCGCCTGATTTCAACCCCTGCTTTCAGTGACATTATACCAGTGAATAGATTTGTGTTACTGTTACGTATGTTACACTTTTCAGACAAAACCAGGCCTGACAGAAGCGACAGGTTATATAAGATCAGACGTGTGTTTATGTACCTGAAACAAAAGTGCTGTATGTATTTTTATCCCTTCAGGAAGCTTGTTATTGACGAGTCTTTGATTTTGTTCAAAGGAAGACTCTCATTCAAGCAGTATATACCAAGCAAGAGGAAATGCTTTGGTATAAAGTTATTTGTTCTGTGTGATTGCAAAACTGGTCTGGTTTTGGATATAATTGTGTACAGTGGCGGTAAAACAATGGAAGATACCAGAAAGTTACTGGGTATCTCTGGTGATGTGGTTAGAACAATGATGGAGCCATATCTTGGTAAGGGGCATATTTTATATACGTACTGACAACTGGTACACAAGCCCTATACTCAGTGATTTCTTGCGAGTGAACATGACAGATGTGTGTGGCACAGTGCGTAGAAATCGTAAACATATGCCTAGGTTCAATGCTGGCAGTCGTAGAGGTGAAGTGCAGGTGTTTGCTGCCAATGACATCATGGCATTTCGGTGGCATGACAAACGTGATGTCACACTGCTGACATCAGTTCACCGACACGAAATGGTAGACACTGGCAAGCAGAATAGAGAGACCAATGAACCCATTGTAAAACCTGCAGCTGTGATGGATTACAACCTCAATATGCGCTTAGTGGACAAATGTGACATGCAGATTGGGTTTGCTGACTGTGTTCGCAAGAGTTGTAAGTGGTACATAAAACTGTTTTTCCATCTTCTTGACATTTCCATGCTGAATGCTTATAATATGTATAAGTTGAAGACCAAGAAGAAACCCAAATATGGTGAATTTTGTTTGTCAGTCATCAGACAAATAATATTCAAGTACCAAGGAACAACACCTGCAATAGACCAGTGCCCACGAAATTATCAACACATGTCCTCTCGTCTGAGGCCTGGTGATCACTACCCCATACCACTGCCTGCTACTACTGCCAAGAAAAATGCTCAGAAGAGGTGTTTTGTCTGTGGACATACCACAAAACGCACACAAAAATGCAGAGACACTCGTTTTATGTGTGAGGAGTGTAAGACACTATTGTGCTTATACCCATGTTTCAAAGAATTCCACAAGCTGCAGCACTTCTAGAAAAGTGTCCAGTGATTGTACATATGTATATATATTATAAAACAATCGTAATAAACATTTGTTTACATTGTTTGTGTAAACAAGTTTTAGCAACATTATAATGATACGAGAGTTTTTGCTATAATTGTGTTACATTCAACGAGTGTATATTTGAACATTGCACAATAATTTGGTCTCACAGGCCACAAAAGTTATGTGAAAAAATAAAATAGTGAAAAAAACAAGAAACCATCGAATACAAGTAAATCAAAGTTTACCGGGTGAGTGGCAGTCGCCACTGTTGCCGCTCGCAGATCAATTTCAGCAAACTTCAGGACCCTATATCTCGGTAAGTACTGATGGGAAATTTTTTTTGGGGGGGACTAAAACAATCAGAAAAATAATCTTAACATTTTCATAAGAAAAAATAATTTTTTTTTTCGAATATGTTGCTACACCAGGAGACACTTCAGGATTGGGCCTTTCGACAGTCAAAGGGTTAAACCAAGATTCCTTCACTGTCAAGACTTTAGCTGCGATGCCTGTGTTTGGAATGTGAGTTCAGAACAGAAGAATGGAGAAACACTGCAGAAGGCCTACTGGCCCATACAAGGCAGGTCCTTGTCAAAACCACCCCTTCCCAAAGCTACCCAAGAATTTACTCCTGTACCAGTGACACTAATCAAATCCAGCCCCTCCCACTCATATATTTGTCCAATCTCTTCTTAAAGCTACCCAAGGCCCTAGCCTAGATGCCTGTTCCACGCATCGAACACTGTTGTTGTTGGCAACAACAGTGTGGTTGATAAGTGGGGTCTTGCTACTCCCAGGCATACCTTGACCCCTGCAGTGGCTGCTCCTCCAGCATCAAGGTCAACCTCAGACTGTGAGAACCGTTGTAGAGCCTTGTAAGTAGTCACCAATCTCCGCTTCAGGTAGTTCTGACGAACCTACAAAAATAGAACGGCTTATCATTACTGTCTGGAGGACAAGAAGGAGTATGGACACAGTGTCATACACCAGTGTATAACACTATATCTTACGATCTAACATAAAACCTCACACAATATCTCAAATCATATCAGACATCAGAAATCTAAGTTGCAACTTGACTGCAACAACTACATCAATATGTCTGTAGAAAGATTGCAACCAGTTATGACCAATGGTATATACTATTGATATGTATATTTCTTCCTTGAGGTTGTATTCCATACTGAATTGTATACATGCAGTGTGCAAAGTACTTGTTAGTGGCCTTACAAAGACCCTTTGTGTGCTCTGTAATCCTGTATTTTGAGCTAAAGCTTAGAGTATTAGCTGAAGGATGGGTGGGGCTGTTACAGTACTGGAGGTAGGAAGTACAGTACCTGAACTCTGAAAGATGAGTGAAGATGTTATAGTTCTGGTAGTGATGTGTGATTATACAGTGGACCCTCAAGTTTCGGCAGCATCAACTTTCGTGAAATCCGACTTTCGGCAAGTTTTTTCGGCAAAATTTGGCCTCGAGTTTCGTGATTAGACTCATGATTCGGCGACCATCCGGTACCCGTCTGCCCATCACCACGCACACAAAGCCAGTCTCCCATGCCATTCACGCTCAATGTGCCATTGTTTACCATCACGTGACCATCACCCCGCGGGTTTATACGTAATAATCCATTGTTTTTTGTGATTGCAACTGCTAAATAAGTCACCATGGGCCCAAGGAAAGCTAGTGCAAGCCCTTTGGTAAAGAAAGCGAAGAACACGATCTAGAGGGATTTTGAAGGGTTTGAGGCAGACCCTGACCCTGCCGACCCTCTGCCTGTTGTGGAAGGTGTTGTGGCATTGGGCAAGTCCATGGGGTTGGAGGTGAGTGACGGAGATGTGGAAGAGTTGGTGGAGGACCACAGGGAAGAGCTAACCACTGGCGAACTGCAAGAGCTTCAACTGGAACAGCATCAGACCACAGCTGAGGAACTTGCTTCAGAGGAGGAGGAAAAGAGAGTGAAGGAGGTGCCTTCTTCGGTGATTAAGGACATGTGTTCAAAGTAGAATGAGTTGCAAAGTTTAGTTAGAAAGTATCACCCTGACCAAGCTGAAACAAGCCATATCTGCAACATGTTCAGTGACAAAACCTTGTCCCACTTCAGGCAAATCATAAAGAAATGCCAGAAACAGACCTCTCTGGACAGATATTTTGTGTGACAGGGGTCCAGTTACTCTCAAGTTGTTCCCAGTGGCATTAAAAGAAGAAGGGAAGTAACCCCAGAAAAGGACTTGCTACCTGAAGTCCTAATGGAAGGAGATTCTCCTTCCAAACAATAGTGTACACCTTCCTCCTATCCCCTCCTCCCGTCTTCCATCCACCCAGAAGTCTTCAGTAAAGGTAAGTGTAATGTTATTATTATTTTTTATATGGATATACTTGATTTCTGATTGTTTTCAGTATTTATTTATTTATTTATTTATTTCCAATTTGTGCACACATACAGAGGTACAAAAAAAATACAGATAAGAGCAGTATGCCAAAGCCACTTATACTATGCATAGCATTACGGGCTGGCTTAAAATTAACTTAAGATTAACTAAGCAATGATTATTATTATTATTATAATCAAAAAGAAGCGCTAAGCCACAAGGACTATACAGCGCTGCTACTAAGCAATGATGAAATCAGTGATAAAACATTAATGTAAACAGATAACTATAAAGCACAAGTGAGTATTACAAAGACAGGTCATATGGTTGCATTCAGTTAGGTAGTGATTCTGTTAGGTAGTGTATTTAAAAAATAATAAAGTTAGATTGGGTTTTAGGTTTAACATTTATGTGATATAATTGTGAGAAACATTTAAGATATACAATTTATAATGTTCAGTTATTCAGTATTTATTTGGTTTATTTGGTTTGGATTGACGTGCTGTTGGAGTGTGAGCAAAGTAACATTTATGAAGGGATTCAGGGAAACCGGCAGGCCGGACTTGAGTCCTGGAGATGGGAAGTACAGTGCCTGCACTCTGAAGGAGGGGTGTTAATGTTGCAGTTTAAAAACTGTAGTGTAAAGCACCCTTCTGGCAAGACAGTGATGGAGTGAATGATGGTGAAAGTTTTTCTTTTTCGGGCCACCCTGCCTTGGTGGGAATCGGCCGGTGTGATAATAAATAAATAATAAAGTAATCTTTGAGAAGAGACTTGAATTTATAAACAGGTAGTGTTTCTTTTATATTTACAGGTAATGAATTCCAGATTTTAGGGCCTTTTATGTGCATTGAGTTTTTGCATAGTGTGAGATGGACACGAGGAACATCAAAGAGTGATCTGTGCCTTGTGTTATGGTCATGTGTTCTGTTGAGGTTGGCAAGGAGATGTTTGAGGGGAGGGTTAATATCAGAGTTAAGTGTTCTATGTATGTAATAGGTGCAGTAATAAGTATGGATGTTTTGTATGGTGAGTAGGTTTAGTGTATTGAATATTGGTGGAGTGTGCTGCCTGTAGTGAGAATTTGTTATCATTCTAACTGCAGCCTTTTATTGGGTAATTAGTGGTCTGAGATGGTTAATTGTTGTTGAGCCCCATGCACAAATTCCATAGGTGAAATAGGGGTAAATAAGAGAGTGATATAGGGCCAGGAGGGCTGACTGTGGAACATAGTACCGTATCTTCGATAGTATGCCTACAGTCTTGGAAATTTTCTTAGAAATTTGATGTATATGTGTATGAAATTTGAGTCTATTATCAAGGTGGATTCCTAAGAATTTTCCCTCTGTTAGTTTTGTGATAGGTGATCCATTTATCATTATGTTAAGAGGGACATCTGTAGCTCTGTTACCAAACTGAATGAAGTAGGTTTTGTCAATGTTTAGTGTAAGTTTGTTAGTCCTCATCCAGGTAGATATTTTCTGTAATTCGGTATTTACAGTATTGGCTAGCGTGACTGGGCTCGGGTGAGAGAAGACGTATGTAGTGTCATCTGCAAATAGTGTGGGTTTGAGTAATTGCGAAGCATTTGGAAGGTCATTTATGTATAGGAGAAAGAGAAGAGGGCCAAGGACACTTCCCTGTGGGACACCAACTGTAATTGGTTGTGCGGAAGAGTTTGCCCCATTTGCGTACACATATTGGCTTCTGTTGCTGAGGTAAGACTTGAGGTAGTTGAGGGAGTGCCCTCTTATACCATAGTGTGACAATTTTACATGGAGCAAGTCATGGTCAACTGTATCAAAAGCTTTACGTAAGTCAATGAAGATCCCCAGTGGGACTTCTTTTTTCTCTATTGCAGTGTATATATGTTCTAGCATGTGTATAATAGCATCATTAGTATTTTTATTAGGCCTGAATCCAAATTGGCAGGGGTGGAGTATGTTTTGGGAGATAAGGTAGGAGTAGATTCGTTTATGAATTAATTTTTCGAAGATTTTTGAGAGAGGGTGTAAGTTGGATATTGGCCTATAGTTATTCAACTCTGTTTGGTCTCCTCCTTTGTGGATCGGGGTGACCCTTGCTATTTTGAGTACTGTAGGGAAGGTGGAGGATTCAATGGATTTGTTAAAGAGTGTTGCAATGATTGGTGATAGCACTTGTGACACTTTTTTGTATATAAGGGGTGGTAAGGTATTTAAATCTCCTGCCTTGTTTTTTAGTGCGTTGATAATAAGGGAGACTTCGTATGGGTTAGTCGGAGCTAGGAACAGTGTGTTCGGGTAGTTGCCGGTGAGGTAGTCATTTGGTGGGGTATCTGAGCTTGGGATTTTATTGGCAAGGTTTTGTCCTATAGTGGAGAAGAAATCATTGAGTCTGTTTGCTGTTTCTGTTGGTGGGAGTTGGGGTTCATCTGTTTTTGCTAATTTTATTTCGCTATTTCGTGATATCTTTTTTGTTCCCAGAATTTCTGATAGGGTTTTCCAGGTCTTTTTTATATCACCTCGTAAGTTGGATAATCTGTTCTCATAATACAATTTTTTTGCCCTTCTTATCAGGCTGGTTAGGATTGACGAGTAACGTTTTGTTTGGTCTCTGGTTATGTGACCCATTCTGTACTGTTTTTCATATTGGTGTTTTGTATTTATGGATTTGAGAATGCTGGGTGTTAGCCAGGGACTGTTCAGTCTCTTTGCTGTCATCTGTTTTGTTTTTTTAGGGCAGTGCTTGTTATAGAGGTATTGGGTTTTTTTTAGAAAATTATTAATACATTCGTCAATATCTGTATAGGTTTCTAGCTCAGTGTGCCAATCAATGTTTGCTATTGCTGTTGTGAAGTTATTAATGGCTGCCTCATTGTGAAGTCTGAAGGTGACTTTAGTAGTGTCTTGGGGTAGTTTACCAAGAGTTGTTATGAGGAAAGTAGGGTAGTGGTCTGTGGTATTATCTGTAATTATGCCTGATTTTAAAGGGGATATGGTGTTGGTCCAGATGTGGTCAAGTAGGGAAACACTAGTCTCTGTAACTCTTGTAGGTTTTGTTACTGTTGGTAGTAACATACAGTTACTCATTGTGTTTGTGAATTCAGTAATGTGTGGGTCCTGGTCTTGCAGGAGATTTATATTGAAGTCACCTGAGAGTAGTAAGTGATCTTTGTTCATGCGTGCATCAGTTATCATACTTCCTAGATTTTGACTAAATTGGCTAATGTTTGACTGTGGAACTCTGTAGATGTTTATCAATGTGAGAGGTTTTTGTAGGTACTTTGATTTGAATTTAGCTATTATATATTCCCCATGTTCATCCCTTGTGCAAGTATTAGTGATACATTCTAGTTGGTCTGAGTAGTATATGGCTGTGCCACCCCCTTGTTGATCTGGCCTACAGTTGTGTATGGCTGTGTAACCAGGAATGGCATAGACATCTGTACTATCAGGCTTTAGCCAGGTTTCAGTTAGTGTAATGATGGACATATTGGCATGTAAGGAATTTAGTAATGCTATGAGGTCATCGTAATGCTTGCTTAAAGATCTGATATTGTAGTTAAATATAGTTATGTTGTTGTTGGCACTGAGAAGTGCCTTTGATTGTTCTGCAGTGTAGTAATTACAGTTACTGTTTGATTCATTTAAGTCATTAAATAAGAGGTTGGTATCAGGATCAATGCTTGTAATCATAAGATTTGTAGTGAATCTATAGTTTGAATTAAGTATAAAACAAAGTAAATAGTCTTAAGCTAAAAAATAGCACCTGGATTATTTAACAAATGTAAAATAATGAGCTAAGGGACGAATACAAATAAAGTGATGATCAAATAGTGGAGCTTGGGAATATGATAGTAGGTAGTACTATAAAGGTAATTTTTTAAAGTTAGAATTATAGTATAAAATTATAATATAAAAGGGACTAATATAGGTTGTGGTGACCAATAAAGTGGTAATCAAAAAAATGAGCTTTGGAATATAATGGCAAAATTGTGAACTATTTCATTTTAATATTTTTGGTTGTCTGGAACGGATTAATTTAATTTCCATTATTTCTTATAGGGAAAATGGTTTCGAGTGTCGTGAATTTCGACTTTCGGTAGGCTCTCTGGAACGGATTAATCACGAAACTCGGGGGTCCACTGTATATACGTATATATGTGTATATGTATATGTATATATATATATATATATATATATATATATATATATATATATATATATATAAATATATATATATGTATATATATATATATTTTTTTTTTTTTTTTATTATCACACCGGCCGATTCCCACCAAGGCAGGGTGGCCCGAAAAAGAAAAACTTTCACCATCATTCACTCCATCACTGTCTTGCCAGAAGGGTGCTTTACACTACAGTTTTTAAACTGCAACATTAACACCCCTCCTTCAGAGTGCAGGCACTGTACTTCCCATCTCCAGGACTCAAGTCCGGCCTGCCGGTTTCCCTGAACCCCTTCATAAATGTTACTTTGTTCACACTCCAACAGCACGTCAAGTATTAAAAACCATTTGTCTCCATTCACTCCTATCAAACACGCTCACGCATGCCTGCTGGAAGTCCAAGCCCCTCGCACACAAAACCTCCTTTACCCCCTCCCTCCAACCTTTCCTAGGCCGACCCCTACCCCGCCTTCCTTCCACTACAGACTGATACACTCTTGAAGTTATTCTGTTTCGCTCCATTCTCTCCACATGTCCGAACCACCTCAACAACCCTTCCTCAGCCCTCTGGACAACAGTTTTGGTAATCCCGCACCTCCTCCTAACTTCCAAACTACGAATTCTCTGCATTATATTCACACCACACATTGCTCTCAGACATGACATCTCCACTGCCTCCAGCCTTCTCCTCGCTGCAACATTCATCACCCATGCTTCACACCCATATAAGAGCGTTGGTAAAACTATACTCTCATACATTCCCCTCTTTGCCTCCAAGGGCAAAGTTTTTTGTCTCCACAGACTCCTAAGTGCACCACTCACCCTTTTCCCCTCATCAATTCTATGATTCACCTCATCTTTCATAGACCCATCCGCTGACACGTCCACTCCCAAATATCTGAATACATTCACCTCCTCCATACTCTCTCCCTCCAATCTGATATCCAATCTTTCATCACCTAATCTTTTTGTTATCCTCATAATCTTACTCTTTCCTGTATTCACTTTCAATTTTCTTCTTTTGCACACCCTACCAAATTCATCCACCAATCTCTGCAACTTCTCTTCAGAATCTCCCAAGAGCACAGTGTCATCAGCAAAGAGCAACTGTGACAACTCCCACTTTATGTGTGATTCTTTATCTTTTAACTCCACGCCTCTTGCCAAGACCCTCGCATTTACTTCTCTTACAACTCCATCTATAAATATATTAAACAACCATGGTGACATCACACATCCTTGTCTAAGACCTACTTTTACTGGGAAATAATTTCCCTCTTTCCTACATACTCTAACTTGAGCCTCACTATCCTCGTAAAAACTCTTCACTGCTTTCAGTAACCTACCTCCTATACCATACACCTGCAACATCTGCCACATTGCCCCCCTATCCACCCTGTCATATGCCTTTTCCAAATCCATAAATGCCACAAAGACCTCTTTAGCCTTATCTAAATACTGTTCACTTATATGTTTCACTGTAAACACCTGGTCCACACACCCCCTACCTTTCCTAAAGCCTCCTTGTTCATCTGCTATCCTATTCTCCGTCTTACTCTTAATTCTTTCAATAATAACTCTACCATACACTTTGCCAGGTATACTCAACAGACTTATCCCCCTATAATTTTTGCACTCTCTTTTATCCCCTTTGCCTTTATACAAAGGAACTATGCATGCTCTCTGCCAATCCCTAGGTACCTTACCCTCTTCCATACATTTATTAAATAATTGCACCAACCACTCCAAAACTATATCCCCACCTGCTTTTAACATTTCTATCTTTATCCCATCAATTCCGGCTGCCTTACCCCCTTTCATTTTACCTACTGCCTCACGAACTTCCCCCACACTCACAACTGGCTCTTCCTCCCTCCTACAAGATGTTGTTCCTCCTTGCCCTATACACGAAATCACAGCTTCCCTATCTTCATCAACATTTAACAATTCCTCAAAATATTCCCTCCATCTTCCCAATACCTCTAACTCTACATTTAATAACTCTCCTCTCCTATTTTTAACTGACAAATCCATTTGTTCTCTAGACTTCCTTAACTTGTTAATCTCACTCCAAAACTTTTTCTTATTTTCAATAAAATTTGTTGATAACATCTCACCCACTCTCTCATTTGCTCTCTTTTTACATTGCTTCACC
Source organism: Cherax quadricarinatus (assembly GCF_038502225.1). Taxonomy (NCBI): domain Eukaryota; kingdom Metazoa; phylum Arthropoda; class Malacostraca; order Decapoda; family Parastacidae; genus Cherax; species Cherax quadricarinatus. Next base: position 77,431,043 of record NC_091294.1, read on the forward strand.
ACTCTCTTATATATATATATATATATATATATATATACATATATATATATATATATATATTATATATATATATATATATATATATATATATATAAGAACATAAGAACATAAGAAAAGGAGGAACACTGCAGGAGGCCTGCTGGCCCATACTAGGCAGGTCCTTTACAATTCATCCCACTAACAAAACATTTGCCCAACCCAATTTTCAATGCCACCCAAGAAATAAGCTCTGATGTGAAAGTCCCACTCAAATCCAACCCCTCCCACTCATGTACTTATCCAACCTAGATTTGAAACTACCCAAAGTCCCAGCCTCAATAACCCAACTAGGTAGACTGTTCCACTCATCAACTACCCTATTTCCAAACCAATACTTTCCTATGTCCTTTCTAAATCTAAACTTACCTAATTTAAATCCATTACTGCGCGTTCTCTCTTGGAGAGACATCCTCAAGACCTTATTAATATCCCCTTTATTTATACCTATCTTCCACTTATACACTTCGATCAGGTCTCCCCTCATTCTTCGTCTAACAAGTGAATGTAACTTAAGAGTCTTCAATCTTTCTTCATAAGGAAGATTTCTGATGCTATGTATTAATTTAGTCATCCTACGCTGAATGTTTTCTAACGAATTTATGTCCATTTTGTAATACGGAGACCAGAACTGAGCTGCATAATCTAGGTGAGGCCTTACTAATGATGTATAAAGCTGCAGTATGACCTCTGGACTTCTGTTGCTTACACTTCTTGATATAAATCCCAGTAATCTATTTGCCTTATTACGTACGCTTAGGCATTGCTGTCTTGGTTTAAGGTTGCTGCTCACCATAACCCCCAAGTCCTTTTCGCAATCTGTATGGCTAAGTTCTACATCATTTAATTTATAAGTACTAGTGTTATGGGCACTCCCAAGCCTCAGAACCTTGCATTTATCTACATTGAACTGCATCTGCCACTTTTCTGACCAAGAATAGAGTTTGTTTAAATCCTCCTGAAGTTCCCTAACATCTACGTTTGAATCAATTATCCTACCTATCTTTGTGTCATCGGCGAATTTGCTCATATCACTAGTAATTCCCTCATCAAGATCATTGATATATATTATAAACAACAACGGGCCCAAGACTGATCCCTGTGGAACGCCACTTGTTACAGATCCCCACTCGGATTTAACCCCATTTATGGACACTCTCTGCTTCCTGTCAGTGAGCCATGACTCGATCCACGAGAGCACTTTTCCCCCAATGCCATGAGCTGCCACTTTCTTTAACAGTCTATGGTGCGGAACTCTATCAAAAGCCTTACTAAAATCTAAGTAAATAATATCAAATTCTTTATTGTGGTCAACAGCCTCAAAAGCTTTACTGAAGAAAGTTAATAAATTAGTTAGACAAGACCGGCCTCTTGTGAATCCATGCTGAGTATCATTAATCAAGCTATGCTTATATATACACCTACCATCCGACTTACGACCAAGTTTGGTTCCGAGAAACCGGTCGCAAGTCGAAATGGTCGTAAGTCGAACTTTAGTAGTGAATATCAACAAAAAATTTTTGTAATGACTTTATTTTATTTTTTATTTTTGTATTTCATGTTTTACTTTACTTTTTATGTTGTTAGTACTGTATTTTATACTGTAAGGTTTAGGATAAACACTGTGTACAACACAAATAGTTGTTTATTTCCCAGAAATTTCGCATAAAAAACACGGTCGTAAGTCGAGTGGTCGTAAGTCGAGTGGTCGTAAGTCGAGGACCAGGACCCACACGTTACTGAATTCACAAACACAATGAGTAACTGTATGTTGCTACCAACAGTAACAAAACCTACAAGAGTTACAGAGACTAGTGTTTCCCTACTTGACCACATCTGGACCAACACCATATCCCCTTTAAAATCAGGCATAATTACAGATAATACCACAGACCACTACCCTACTTTCCTCATAACAACTCTTGGTAAAATACCCCAAGACACTACTAAAGTCACCTTCAGACTTCACAATGAGGCAGCCATTAATAACTTCACAACAGCAGTAACAAACATTGACTGGCACACTGAGCTAGAAATCTATACAGATATTGACGAATGTTTTAATAATTTTCTAAAAAAGACCCAATACCTTCATAACAAGCACTGCCCTAAAAAAACTAAACAGATGACAGCTAAGAGACTGAACAGTCCCTGGCTAACACCCAGCATTCTCAAATCCATAAATACAAAACACCGATATGAAAAACAGTACAGAATGGGTCACATAACCAGAGACCAAACAAAACGTTACTCGTCAATCCTAACCAGCCTGATAAGAAGGGCAAAAAAATTGTATTATGAGAACAGATTATCCAACTTACGAGGTGATATAAAAAAGACCTGGAAGACCCTATCAGAAATTCTGGGAACAAAAAAGATATCACGACATAGCGAAATAAAATTAACAAAATCAGATGAACCCCAACTCCCACCAACAGAAACAGCAAACAGACTCAATGATTTCTTCTCCACTATAGGTCAAAACTTTGCCAATAATATCCCAAGCTCAGATACCCCACCAAATGACTACCTCACCGGCAACTACCCGAACACACTGTTCCTAGCTCCGACTAACCCATACGAAGTCTCCCTTATTATCAACGCACTGAAAAACAAGGCAGGAGATTTAAATATCTTACCACCCTTTATATACAAAAAAGCGTCACAAGTACTATCACCAATCATTGCAACACTCTTTAACAAATCCATTGAATCCTCCACCTTCCCTACAGTTCTCAAAATAGCAAGGGTCACCCCGATCCATAAAGGAGGAGACCAAACAGAGTTGAATAACTATAGGCCAATATCCAATTTACACCCTCTCTCAAAAATCTTCGAAAAATTAATTCATAAACGAATCTACTCCTACCTCATCTCCCATAACATTCTCAACCCCTGCCAATTTGGATTCAGGCCTAATAAAAATACTAATGATGCTATTATACACATGCTAGAACATATATACACTGCAATAGAGAAAAAAGAAGTCCCGCTGGGGATCTTCATTGACTTACGTAAAGCTTTTGATACAGTTGACCATGACTTGCTCCACGTAAAATTGTCACAATATGGTATTAGAGGGCACTCCCTCAACTACCTCAAGTCTTACCTCAGCAACAGAAGCCAATATGTGTACGCAAATGGGGCAAACTCTTCCGCACAACCAATTACAGTTGGTGTCCCACAGGGAAGTGTCCTTGGCCCTCTTCTCTTTCTCCTATACATAAATGACCTACCAAATGCTTCGCAATTACTCAAACCCACACTATTTGCAGATGACACTACATACGTCTTCTCCCACCCGAGCCCAGTCACGCTAGCCAATACTGTAAATACCGAATTACAGAAAATATCTACCTGGATGAGGACTAACAAACTTACACTAAACATTGACAAAACCTACTTCATTCAGTTTGGTAGCAGAGCTACAGATGTACCTCTTATCATAACGATAAATGGATCACCTATCACAAAGCTAACAGAGGGAAAATTCTTAGGAATCCACCTTGATAATAGACTCAAATTTCATACACATATACAACAAAT